>NW_920165.1:0-17715 GCF_000209065.1 Trypanosoma cruzi
AGAAATAAAAGACTGGATAATCTTCTGTGCCGCTGGCCGAATCCTGAAATTTCTTTTAGAAACCAAAAAAAGGTAGGGGAAAAAAAAGTGGGGTTGCCGCAGAGGTCGTTAATTGCCTCAATGTTTTCTTTTTGTCCAATCAATAAATTCGATTGACCGTTCGCATGGTCTTTTGTCCTCGGTTAGAAGCTGAAGGATAATTACGTACGACGCGGCAGACTTTTGGGGTCCTCCGAGCACAAGACCCCGCCGCGTGGTGGGAATCAAAAGGGGTTGGGTGGGATGGCAAAATAAAAATAAAAATAATTTGCCTATTCGCTTTCTGCTCTCTGTTCCCCCTAAAGTTGTGTTCTTCCCACGTTCATAAAAAAGAAAAAATTATTGTAAAGAAGTGAATTCGTTATTATCAGAATTTAAAATTAATTGAGGCAGTCAGCTTTCCTCTGTGATCATTCTCCTCACAAGCTCCTAAAAAAAAAAAAAAGTGGAGGGGTATCACACTTCCACAGATGACGTGCTCTCCTGCGTGGCACGCAGTGGAATGTGTTGCCGCACCACACGCGCGACGGTTATGGCAGGGCTTGAAGGCTTCGTGGTATTGAAGGTGCCCTCTCGGACGACAACGCCGCCAAACTCCTCTCCCACATTCTGTTTTTCCTCGTGTTTTATAAAATAAATCCGATGGTCGGCATTGCGGTAACACGTGCTCTTCAGACCTCATGGTGTTACGACTGTCTCCCAGCAGGACGCGGCCGGTCAGGGCGCTGGTCGATGCCGTCAGCCCCGTGGCCACGCCAATAACTCCGTGAGGGAACCATCGCAGCGCTGTCAGTCCGCGGGTGAGAGGATTCGGCCCTCCACAAAACAAACGCGCACACCGCCAGCAGTCACACACAATGGACGGGGAAGAGAAGTGACACACCGCCACCGCCTCCAGTTCAGTCCCACGGCCAACGGGATACAGCCACAGCCCCGCAGCCAACAGACACAGCGCACACGGAGCAAGCAATCACCCAAAGAGCCACACGCAGAAGCGATTCCTCATCCACCCACGACGCGGCGCCTCGCTCCATGCGGTCACAACGCAGCGCCCCCACACCATCAGGAAGAGACACTCGCCCTGCGCGCTCCCTCCCTCTCCCTTCGCTTCATGCCCACGGAAAAAAGCGGCACCCACACGCTGCTGCCACACGCACCGCAAAAGAACCATCCGAATCCACCGTGATTTGCACTATGTGTGCGTGTGCTTCTGCGTGCCTGCAGAAACACGAGGTAAAGAAGTAAAAAAAAGAAACGGAGCATGTGAAGAAACGCAAAACAAAATGTACAGCAGAGCCGCAACGTAGAAATAACAAGACTGCTCAAACTCACGATTGCACCGCAGCCCAAGCAGTGGCGTGTCATACAAGATTTATTTAAAACAATTACCAAAAAAAAAAAAAAGAAACTTCCCCTTTCACCATTATCCTCCCAGCCCCGCACAAAGTAATTAAATAAGAAGAAAAAACGCAGGAAAGAAGTCGTCCTCCATTACTGTTACTCCTAAAAAAAAAAATCACCTGGTTACCGTGTGGCCACACCAAAATGTCTGTATATTTTGCGCGAAAAAGAAAATTAAATAGTTACATGTCTTTCAACCGTCTGACCCTCTGCGTGTCCGCACATCGTTTATATTTCGTGCGGTCATCTGCGTGTTGCCGCTCCCCTCAGCCCTCTCATCGGCGCGTGAGTGCGGCCCGCAGAGCACAGTCACTCGTGTGTGAAGGCTGAGAGAAGCACGCAGACACGACAGGAGTCGCGTCTCTCCATCGGGAGAGTGAGCGCAGCAAAATAAAAAATCATCAGGAGGGAGAAATGCTGACGGGAACGCCAGCGAAGGGACTGCCAGCGCGTGAAATGCACACGCAAAGCAAAAAAAAATCCTAAAAAAACGGCGGCAGGGTGTGGCTGTGTGCGTGGCGCTGCGGGTTTCTGCCCGCCCTGGCCGCAAAGAAAACAAAACAAGAGGGAAGAAATGTGTGCCCCGCCCCACAGGCCCTCGCCGTACGCCCACACGTCACGGCTCCCTCAGCGCGCCGTTCGTCGCGGCCCCTCCTCATGCGTGCAGCAGGCGAGGCGCACAGGGCCGTCGTCATGAGCGTGTCGGTGGGTGTGCGAGTGGAGCAGTTGGGCGGGAAACACACGGCACCCCTCACAGGAAGAGTGCAGCGAAAAACAATTAAAGAGGGAAAAGAAGAAAAAAAGAACGTCCATGATGGTTGCAGAAAAAAAAAAAAAGAAGGGAAGCACCAAATGGAAAAAGAAATTGTTATTCACTGCGTAGTAAAATTTTATTCCTAGCGGTGCGTGTGTCGGTGCAGGGAAGGGCGCAAGTGTTCCACACGGCAGCCGGTCTCTCCTCACGCAGCCGCAAACCCCCACAGCCCCAGCAGAAGAAGCAGCGGCAGCAATCCGCTCTCACGCATAGTACCAGCAACGCTGTTATCCCACTGCAACGAACTTTAAAGGCTGCTGCTGAGTGTCGCCGCCTCTGCTTCCTTGACCTGTGGATGGAGCCCATCTTGTCCCTTGCCTTCAGCGTTATGTGTTGCTGCATTTGCTGCGTCGGGGGTGCCCACAGAGAATTGGACTGGTTGATCTGCCTGCATCATATCTCCACCTTCCATCCCCACCGTTTGTGCATCATCAGATGAGGAAGCACCAACATCAGTACTGGAGGCGCCTGAAGATGTAACAGATGCCGACTGGTCTGCAGCACCCTCCCTTGCTGAGGGGGTCGTGGCATTGAGCTCTGCTGATTTCGGCTCCGCTGGTTTGGGCTCTGCTGAGTACGGCTCCGCTGGTTTGGGCCCTGCTGATTTCGGCTCCGTTGGTTCAGGCTCTGCTGATTTCGGCTCCGTTGGTTCAGGCTCTGCTGATTTCGGCTCCGCTGGTTTGGGCTCTGCTGAGTACGGCTCCGCTGGTTTGGGCCCTGCTGATTTCGGCTCCGTTGGTTCAGGCTCTGCTGATTTCGGCTCCGCTGGTTTGGGCTCTGCTGATTTCGGCTCCGCTGGTTCAGGCTCTGCTGATTTCGGCTCAGCTGGTTCAGGCTCTGCTGATTTCGGCTCCGCTGGTTTGGGCTCTGCTGATTTCGGCTCCGTTGGTTCAGGCTCTGCTGAGTACGGCTCCGCTGGTTTGGGCTCTGCTGATTTCGGCTCCGTTGGTTCAGGCTCTGCTGATTTCGGCTCCGTTGGTTCAGGCTCTGCTGATTTCGGCTCAGCTGGTTCAGGCTCTGCTGATTTCGGCTCCGCTGGTTTGGGCCCTGCTGATTTCGGCTCCGCTGGTTTGGGCTCTGCTGATTTCGGCTCCGCTGGTTTGGGCTCTGCTGATTTCGGCTCCGCTGGTTTGGGCTCTGCTGATTTCGGCTCCGCTGGTTTGGGCCCTGCTGATTTCGGCTCCGCTGGTTTGGGCCCTGCTGATTTCGGCTTCGTTGGTTCAGGCTCTGCTGATTTCGGCTCCGCTGGTTTGGGCTCTGCTGATTTCGGCTCCGCTGGTTTGGGCCCTGCTGATTTCGGCTCAGCTGGTTTGGGCTCTGCTGATTTCGGCTCCGCTGGTTCAGGCTCTGCTGATTTCGGCTCCGCTGGTTTGGGCCCTGCTGATTTCGGCTCCGTTGGTTCAGGCTCTGCTGATTTCGGCTCCGCTGGTTTGGGCCCTGCTGATTTCGGCTCAGCTGGTTTGGGCTCTGCAGATTTCGGCTCCGCTGGTTTGGGCTCTGCTGATTTCGGCTCCGCTGGTTCAGGCTCTGCTGATTTCGGCTCCGCTGGTTTGGGCTCTGCTGATTTCGGCTCCGCTGGTTTGGGCTCTGCTGATTTCGGCTCCGCTGGTTTGGGCTCTGCTGATTTCGGCTCAGCTGGTTTGGGCTCTGCAGATTTCGGCTCAGCTGGTTTGGGCTCTGCTGATTTCGGCTCAGCTGGTTTGGGCTCTGCTGATTTCGGCTCAGCTGGTTTGGGCTCTGCTGATTTCGGCTCAGCTGGTTTGGGCTCTGCAGATTTCGGCTCCGCTGGTTTGGGCCCTGCTGATTTCGGCTCAGCTGGTTTGGGCTCTGCTGATTTCGGCTCAGCTGGTTTGGGCTCTGCAGATTTCGGCTCCGCTGGTTTGGGCTCTGCTGATTTCGGCTCAGCTGGTTCAGGCTCTGCTGATTTCGGCTCAGCTGGTTTGGGCTCTGCTGATTTCGGCTCCGCTGGTTCAGGCTCTGCTGATTTCGGCTCAGCTGGTTTGGGCTCTGCAGATTTCGGCTCAGCTGGTTTGGGCTCTGCTGATTTCGGCTCAGCTGGTTTGGGCTCTGCTGATTTCGGCTCCGCTGGTTCAGGCTCTGCTGATTTCGGCTCAGCTGGTTTGGGCTCTGCAGATTTCGGCTCAGCTGGTTTGGGCTCTGCTGATTTCGGCTCCGCTGGTTTGGGCCCTGCTGATTTCGGCTCCGCTGGTTTGGGCTCTGCTGATTTCGGCTCCGCTGGTTTGGGCTCTGCTGATTTCGGCTCCGCTGGTTTGGGCCCTGCTGATTTCGGCTCCGCTGGTTCAGGCTCTGCTGATTTCGGCTCCGCTGGTTTGGATGGAGCGCCACCACTCGGAACACTGCTCGCGTTCAAAGTTGTTTGGTCCGTCTGCTGTGGTCCGGCAGTAGCAGGCGATGGCACAGTTGGCTGCGTATTTGTGGTCACCCTCTCGTTGGCAGGTTCAACGGACGAAGAGGTAGCTGCCGCCGCCGGCACCGGCTTCCTTTCCGGAGGTGGAATGGTGACTTTACTCGCGTTGAGGGCACCAATCTCAGTTTCATTCAACGGGCGGTTGTACAGAAAGACGTTCGCCACCGTCGCATGGATCTTTCCGCTGCTCAGCTGCTCGTCGTACGCGCCAAAGTAAAAGTGTGAGACCGTGCCCAGCCCTTCATTGAACGAATTTTTCAGCCTCATATTCCAAAGGAGAGTCCCGTCAACGTACACGGAGCCCACACCGTCATGCATTTTGAGCACCACGTGATACGTCTTGTCCACCTCCCATGCGGTAAAATGCTTCGGGAACAAGTCATTCACCACTCTCCACTCCATATTCTTATCGTACGACAGTCCCAGGAGTGTTGTCGTCCCCATTCTCTTCAGGCCCATCAGGGGAGTGATGCCCTTCGGCACCTCGTGGATCGACACCGTTGCCGCAAGAGTAAACCCATAGTTTGCAAAGTGGAGTGGTCTGGTCGGCCACTGCTTGTCCACAGGCCACTCGGCCCCCGCGCCTTGCCCTTCGAACGTCAACCCACTGGGAACCTTTTTCGTCGCACCCCTCACAACGGCATTCACCCCAAGGTACTCGTCCTCCCACTTGTGCCCGCTGAACCTGTCTGCCAAATGGCCCACAAGCCCAGCCGTGGGGAAAGGAACAGAACAGCCCCATCTTGACAGCGCGGCGTCTGAGGCAATTGAGCTGCATTTTCCCAAGGCATTGTCCTTCGCGGCCCAAGTATCCAGCGCATGCCTTATCCTCTGCAGCTCAGACGTCAGATCCAGGAAGAAGGCTCCAGAGTCGCTTCCACCACTGGCCTCGTACAAACAATACAGCCTATCATCCGCGTACAACAGAGAGCTGGAGGTCGCGCCATACCCAGTGGCTAACAGGCCAACGTTGTAAATGCGGTTCGCGTCCGTTAGCCACAGACGAATCTCGCCCTTGCTGTCGTGTCTGGAATATTCCAGCTGGGTGAGGAGGATCACCTTCTTTCCGCCAATCGTTGCAGTGATGAATCCACTCTGAATGTGGAGCCCAAGACCTGCCAATGAGTTGCTCCACACGCGCGAGAGCGTCCCCAGAGCCTCCGTCCACGTGTTCCCCTTGTCAGTCGACTCGTACACTCTTCTGCGATCGGACTCACATGAGGTGATCATGATAATTTTCCCAGCCTCCCATTCAAGGATAATGGGGTTGGTGCAGCCCGCATGTGTCGCGCTGTTCGCAAAGGTCCAGTGCTGTTGACCGGAATTCCAGTACATGATTGTGGACGCAGTGCTCCCTCCCATTGTCAGAAACTGCACGGGAAACACGAGCGTGCCATCCGTCATTTTCGTGATGGGAGTACTGGCATCGTTGAGGAAGCCAATCAATCCGTCGGATTTATAGGGATAAGGAGGGCGAATGCTCATAGAGACGGAACTCATCGAAAAACCTCCGCTTCGTCCAGGCCCCGTCTCCAGAAAATGGATAACAGACTCCACACCACTTCCTCCCCGCTCATCGGGATAATGAGGTCTGACTCCGTTCCGTAAGTCGTAGCCCTCCACAAATGCAAAAAGCGGTCCGAAGAGTCTGAAAGGCGTGGTAAACAACATCTGGTGAAGGCGTGCAGCAAAAGCGTCAACATCTCCAGGTCTCGAGTACGGACTCCAATTCACCCCACGATCCAAGCTGAGCTGCGCCATCAACTGCATGGACGCACTCCCGCTCCCCACAGATCCATTGAACTGAGCTCCAACAATGGCCATAAGCATCCCGTCCACATTCACAAGATGGGGATTGCGGAAAATGTGGCCAGGGACCGCTGGGTTTGCGGCTCGATGCTCCCTTGACAACGACTCCGAACTGTGTCCTCCATAGGAATCGCCCACTCTCTTTCCACGGTTTTGGGCCTGCACAGGACCCACGGCGGCGCACATCATCACGACGAGGAGGAGCAGCACTGCGGAAGCAAACACACGCCGGGACATGTTGGGCCTCGGCGGCTCACTCTCTCCTCCTCCCCTCCTCCTTCCGCTGGATCCGGTCACGCGGCGACGGTTGTGTGTGCGGGGTGCCATGACAGCAGCAACGCGTGAGAGCATATAAATATGTTTGTGTCGGCTGTCTGTGTGTGCTGTTGGTCCTTTCAGAGCCTTCGAATTTCACAGTAGCGATTCGCGTTTGTTTGCTTGCTTTCCTAGCGTGTCTGTGTGCAAGAAGTGGAAAGAAAACAACAGCGGCAGTACATCAGACACGTCAGTGGAGAGCAGAGCAGAGCGCCCACGCAAAGTGCAGGACTCGAGAGAACACAGAAAACAGCAACAACAACAACAACACGACGAAACACGGCGGAAGCCAAAACACAAACAGAGAGAGAGAGACATGGACGCGGAATTTCATTATTCGGCGATGCCATTCAGAGTCCTGCCAAAACAGTCTGCAAGTGATACAGTGATCAGTCACACGCTCCCGGTGCACCGCCGCGGCAACGACGCGGACACAAACGGAATTATGTGCACAAACGTGGGCGGCATCAATTCGCAGCACCACCACACGACACACGCTCTCTCGGTGCATCCCACGTCCCACCTCAAAAGTTCGCGGCAAGCACCAAACCATAAAATAATGAGGCGGGAAAAACAAATTCCCTGCAGGCCATTCAGGGCTCCACAGCAACAACACCAACAGGAGCGTGCATCCCTCTGCTTGCAGCAGTGCAGGCCTCTTTGCTCCTGGTCTCTCGGAGCGTTGAGCGCCTCCCCGACCATCTCGCGCTCAAAAAACAAGCCTCACGCAGATGCCATCCATTTTCTCCGCAAATGGCGTTGCCGCGATGAATTATTTGCAAATAATCCACAACACACCACCCAAATTTCCTTTCCATTGCCACGCAAGAAAAAGAAAAAAATGTTTTGAAAAGTCAACATAAATACCACTTCGCCCTATTCACTGCGCATTGCCCCGCACACGATCGTTGTTACTCGCCCCTCCGCTCCCCTCCCATCCCATTCCTGCCTGCCAGGACGTAAATCACAGTCGCAATCCCTCCCAAGAAAGACTTTACCACATGCTGGCACAAGCCACATTTTCCCCTTGCATCCCGGTCTCCCGCCCACAGGAGGGCAAACAGGGGGATTGCGTGCATGTGCGTGTGGATGGCGATGTAAAAAACCCATGGAATTCAAAGAAATACGACAGGCAGAGCAACCCCATCCACGAATTGTAGAGTCCACTCGTACACCGCAGCAGGAGGAGCAAACGTCCTCTTGTTGCTTTTCTGAGAGACCGATTCATTATCATCTCGCCGCCATAAAAAGGCCATCAACATCTGTTTCACGGCAGACACCAAGTGCCAAGGGATTAATCAAGAAAAACAAACACGCGGATGGTCTCCCACAATACATTCCAGCAAAGGGTAGCCTCTCAACCCTGAAAATAAAACACCGTAAAGTCACAGAAGCCGCCTCGTCAAGCTAAAAATCGTGCGGTGCCCCTCCTCGCAATGCTCTGCTGTCCGCAGACACCGCCCTCTGTGGTGTTCCGGCAAAAGCAAAAAATAAACATTCACAAACCAACAGCAAGAGAAACCTCCAGACGCAACGTGTGCACCACCGTGGAGCATCGCTTCTCTCCCCGCAAGTAAAAGAGGCGCCGTCACACCATCCGCAAGGATCGCCACAAACACGCCAAATTGCGACGTACGCAACACACTCCGCCGTGACCATCGTTTTCCCAATAACGCAGCCCACTTCCGTCCACCGCGTCTGCCGAGCAGGACACACCAGGCCTGCCGCTGCAACGCAAAAAGATCCGGAAATACGCAACGGATCCCGTCGCAGTCGTTGGCTCAGCCGCCGTGTTGAGGCTTGGGAGGGGTGGATAAAAAAATAAAAACAAAACGTGCAAATATCCCCGCGGAATCCCGCATTCCGCGCAGTCCCAATGGCCAGAGGGCCCTCTAGCGACGCCTGGGGGACGCATCAGTCACACTCACACGCACCGTCACTCACGGCACCCCAATCGAGTCCAGCGGGCCTTGTGAAGCACACGGCGCGCCTCAGCGGCGTGGCGAGCAGCCTTCTCGGAGAAAAGGACGCGTGGCGATGGTTCCCCTCCCCGCTTCACTTTTCTTTTTTTTCTCCTCCTGTTTTTGGTGGCATCTCACAGAATGGGAGCGTACTTCATGTCCCTCAGCCCTTCTCTCGGTGCACGCACAAAACAGGGAGGGAAATAATAAACGAGTGGGTCAGGCGGCACGGAGAAATAAATGTGCGGGAAACAAACAAAACAACAGAACAAACAAAGAGCCCGACAGATATGCACGCAGCATATCCAGCGGAAACGGGTGTCGCCTTCAGTGGGTAAATTAGTGGCCAATGGCGGTGTCGATCGCCCACGATAAGAAACAGCGTTGTGCTCACTACATTTTTGACTTGTTTTCTGCTTCCCTCCCCTTTTATTTCTCCCTCATCCATCATCATCATGTTTCCTGCTTGCTACTTCCTTCTCCTGCCTTCGGCTACACGGCCAGGTTTGGACGCTGCACCCTCCCCCCCCCCCCCCGTCATGCCAAACATATGTTTTTGCGCTCCTTAAAACCCATGGCGTACTCGCTTAAATATTAATCGTGTAAATAACCAAACAGAAGTGTAAGTTTTTAAAAATTAAGGCAAAACAAAATAAGAAAGCAAAACTTGTGTTTGTTGCCGAATCATCTTCCTTTATTCCTCACAGGGTACAAAAGCCTCCTGTCGTAGTCAATACTTGGAACTCTTCGGATCTCATCATGCCCGTAGGCCCGAATGCGCTGTATGCGTGCCTCATCCTTCACCCAAACGTCTGCGGGGGACCATGCCGTCATATGGCTCCTTGCACCCGCCACTGCACGCCCGTGGACGGTTCCACTTCATCATGGCATATGGTTTGTTCGCACTCAAAGACTTGACGCGACGGTACCAGAGAGCGTCCGGTGCCTCCATTTCACTAGAGAAACGAATACTCGAGCTGCCACGATGCACAAATTTGCCGCATAAGACATTTCGCTCCTGAAATCCAAGCAAACGGAGATGCAGGCCGTAGTCGACATCCTCCACGCAAGCTGGGTAGAGGTTCTCGTCAAAATATCCCACCGTGCTTATCGCCAGGCGTGTCAACAAAACAGATGTAAAACAACTGCTTTTGTAATACGCGCAGAAGTGCCCGTAATGCTTCGAAAACGCCTTTTCACGCTCCTTCACAGAAGCATAACGGATGCGGTCAGGCAGCAGCGCAGACGTCGACAATCGGTCATCGTTCACCGTGGAGCGCAGCACCCCCAAGCCCCGCCGCAAAACAGGACTGGACTCGCTCGGCCCATTCGCCACTTCCGCCGCCAACTCATCCATGCGAGCGGCATCATGCCTCGTCATTTCATGCACATTGCGTAGAAGGTTGGGAAGAAGATCGGGTGAAAACATTACGTCGCCGTCTGTCACAAAAACAAAAGGCACTTCCTCGCGTGGCAGCGAGAGTGCAAGTCGTGACCCGATGTTCGCGGCAGCGCTGTACCCGACGTTTTCCGGGTGACGACTCACAACCAGGCGTCCGGACCACCCATAGACCCTCTCGAGTTCCTGCAGGCACAACGACAGCATCGCCTCCCGCCCGTTCTGCACCAAAACCAACAGCCGGATGGGCACATTGATGTTGCACATCATCCTCCGAAAGTCCATCAGATCGAGCATCAGCGGGACCACCATCAACGGGATAACGTCCGTCCCGTTATTGTTTCCCCCAGCCACCGTGTCGTTGGATCCACCAGAAGCCTTTCCCCGACGCAGTGGATATAGTCCGCCCTGGTCGGATCAGCACCAAACCATACGTGGGATCGTCACCAAGTAGGAACTCCACTCAAAAAAAAAACATCAACATGGACAACAAATTAAAATTAGAAGAAAAATAAAGCACCCTTTTCAAAAAAGGCTCGTGGCTTCGGTGTTTAAGGCGCGTGTAACTCCGCGCATATCCCGTTGGAGGCAAAGCCAAGGGAGCATCTCCTTAAAGAAAGCAAAAAAAAAGTAAAAAAGAAAAAGAAGGTGCGCAGGAATGGCTCCGTGTCAATGTGTAAAAAAAAAGATTCCTTCCCAAGCAATGGTCATGCACCTTCATTTGGTGAGTGAAGTGGAGGCACGGAGCACGCAGGAGTCCCAACATGACCAGAAATAAAATAACAACAAAAGTAAAAATGGCTAAGAATGAAAACAAAAGGAAAAAAGAGACCAATGGCACAGTAACAAATGCAGTTCTTGCCGCAGCATGCAAAGCTCTCATACATCCCGTGAAAAAAAAAAAAAAGGATGGCGGAACACAACAGTCCAGGGTGCCATTTGTAACACCACATGATTCCATAAAGAATAGAAGTGTTCGTTGAGGAGCCCAAAATGTAATGAATTTTGGAGGGCACCCAAATCGCGGTCCAACAAGCCTGCGGCACCCACCACACATCCCGCACCGCTCAATCCCCATTCCTCTCATGTAAACTCCCAAAAAAAAAAAAGCACAGTCACCAGCCATCCTACATGCCCGAAAACAACAAACATGTTTTAAACCTTCCTATCGACACCCGCGAATAATAAAAGAAACATCAGTTCAGCATAAAGACGTCGCAGGCACAAAAATATAAAATAACTGTTCTTCAATGCAGGGCATTGTTGTAGCTCGGGGCGACAGCCATCCAGACATTCTGAAAACGCGGTTCAGGATTTCAAGTCACATTTCGTGCCCAGTGTTTCCCCAATCACCTCCCCCATCACCACCGCAAAAAACAACCGCACGAAACAGTACCTCAATCAGCACCTTGGCGCAATAGCCGAATCTTCTTTTTTTATTGGCCTATTGGGCGCAAACAACAAAAAGCAGCACCACCATAGGGGTCTCCATCCGTCTGAGCCTTTTTCTTTTCCCGTAATAAAACCCGGCGGCAGAGTTAGACATGAAAAACAATAATAATAAAAATGTAAAGAAGTAATCAATGAAAAAGAAATTGGCAAGCGCTCGCAAGGGCGTTTCTACAGAAAAGAATCCCTTCACAGGAAATATATAAGCACACATAAAGAGAGGTAGATCGATAAATAAATTAGAATAATCTTCTGGGCAGCTGGCCGGATCATGAGTTTATCGATAATAGAAACCAGACCAGATAGGAATAAGAAAGGAATAAATGGAATAAGAGTGGGTTCACCACATTCCCAAAGTTTAACACCTAGTAAGTGTATGTATATATTATACCATACGTTAGCCTCAATTGTGGCCCTGCTCACTCCATCCCGATGGAATATTTATTTATTTATTACTAGGTGGCAGACCTTGTGGTCCTGCAGCCACAAGACACCGCCGCTCCCCTTCACAAGTTCCACCCCTTCGCCAAGTCCTGAAGTGCAAAAACACGACCGCGTGATATGCCGTCTGCGGGGTTGTCCGCTGGCCGTAAGTAAGCAAAGGATTCCTGTACTCCGTGAGAGTCCAAAAACTCATATATCCGTCGCAGCTCCCACGTCATGGCGTGTGATTTTGAGCTGCCTTTACTCGCCGCTCCTTGCAGCGAAGTGTTGTCCGCCCAAACGTCCATGGTGGATGGCAAGATGGCGATAAAAAGCTGATAAGGCCAAGCGTACCGCGCGCGCCTCGGCCTGCATGATAAGAAAAGGCTTCCTCTCCCACTTTCATCCGGCAATGTTAACGTCGCCGGAGTCTGGAATGAAAACGGCTCCTCATCCACAAAACAATGCGTCCGTGATGATGGCGGCCGATGCCTTTTCTGTGGAATTGATGGTTCGCCCACGATTATCCTCATTGATGTGTCGCAATCTCTCACCCGAACCAATCGCTGCCGACGGAAGGTTGGCCGGGGATGTCTCCTGCACAATACTCCGGTTATGTGCGGACAATCGCCGTAGCACTGCCGTGATGAGAAAGTAGTAGTCACATAAACGCGTGCACAAAGTGGTGGCCGCATATAAAAAGCGTGACGCCACAACCTCCATTTCCGCGATGGTTGAAGAATTGAGCGCCGGCATGGCGCATACAGACAGGACAAACTCGTCACTCAGAAATACCGCCTGGAGTGAGTGATCAAATTGCACCCACAGGAAGGTGTACTGCGTGGCGCCCGATTCGCGATCCTCTCCCATCGTGGCGTGACAGCCGTCCGCATTACGAAGTACTTGGCTTCCCACAATGTCGCACCGCTTTTCGACCCTGCAATGCGTATATCATCGATCCAAACGTCGACACGCACCGATGGAGGTGCGGCCCAGAGGGAGCGAACCACCGTCGTCACCCCAGCGATTGCCGAAGTAATAATCCGGAGAATTTCTGGGCCGGCCTTGTATCCCATAGGGAGCCGTGTGAGCTCCTCCAGCGTGCCGTCCTCCACGCGGCATCGAAAGAGATGCCGAGTCTCCTGCGGTAAAAGGACATGAAAAAAAGGATGCCTTCACATCCAGGCAGGAAGCGGACTCAGCCATCACAGGCGGCAAATAATGGGAAATGTGTAAAAGAGGAACATTCGCCTCGTAAGGGTCGTCTCGGTTCTTGTCGCGCGGCCACGCGATCCATCGTCGTCGTAAACCGGTGGTTTTCTCCTCCACAACTGAGAAAGGTATTATCCATCCGCTTGTTATTGTGGACGAAGCGTCCTCGATAATTCCCGCTTTGCGTAACAATCTCGCGTCAGCGGTTGGAATCCTCCGTGAGCCTTCGCGCGCTTTACCGGAGGAAGACGGAGGGAAAGGGGACCGCCCGACGAGTCCCCAAAGTTGCATGAGCCTCTCCAAGGTAGCCGGGCACAACCGACTTTTAATCCACTCTAAGTTCAATACGGGCACGTTGACTTGCTGTAGCGGGATGGTTCGTGCATCTTGTGGGGTGGCCAGACGCGTCCTTGTCGTGCGTCTCGTAATTGTAGCGGCATGATTGTGATTAAATCATGGGAAAACGCTCCTCTGCTCTCAGTCAGGGTTCCTGCCCTTCCGCAGCTTCTCCCTTCACATCAATGCGACCAGCGGCAACACCTGGGTCAGCATTGTGGTGTACCTCCCCAAATATCGAACTGTGTCGTGGGGAAGGTCGAACGGATCGACGTGCTTCTCCAACTGCGAGATCACGTGTGGGTCCAAATTGTATGTCTCCACGATTTGAGCAGCGTGCCGCAACGCTCCCCGTTTTATGGAATGCGCCGTGGCATCCCAAGGAGCCAAAGCTCGTTCGACTTGAGCAGTCGTAAGATTCGTGAGCTTTTCGTTTTCTTGAAGTGTCCTGCATAGCTTTATAATGTCGAAAGCGTCTTGCCCTCGTATCTTCACGAACCGCGAGGCACGGTGGGGATCCGTCCTCGCCGTCTTCGGCGCCACGGGCCAATCCAAAATTAAGGCCCCGTCCGGCTCCAGCGTGACATTGTTGGGGGTCGAGGCCGCAATCCCGGACCAACGACTCGCCGTCATCCACGCAAGTCGAAAAACAACACGTTCCTTCCAATCGGTCCGGCTGCGGATAAATTGATCCATCCCTTCCGTTGTCGATGAGCGCACCTGCTTTGTTCCCAATCACGCCGCAATTTTTTCAACCCCAGAATCATCATGTCCAGCGGGATTCGATCCATTTGCAACATGGACCGCAACATCCTGGCGTGCTGCAGTCGGGTCGACAGCGCCACATCTAATATTGCCATCAAAAAAGGCCGCACAGCTCTTCTCGCCCGTTGGCTGTTCGTGTGAGGAGCAAAAGATTGTGAATTGCCCTTCCAGGGACATTCTCTGCTACCACTTTGGCGGGGCCCACATTTCTCGAGCCACCTCGTTTGCTTTCCTCATATAGCTGGCCCAAAGCGGGGATATCGGTGCTTCGTCGTACCACAGTCGAGCGTCGTTAGCAAATAAGCTCCATTTCCCTTCTCGACGATTTCGTCGGGCAATTTGAAACATCGGATGGAGTGTCGGCGGCGCGGTGCGCTGCCTGTGCGGAATAGCGGGTGGTGGTGGATTGGATGGGGCTGCCGTCGTCCGCCTTCACAAGAAGCAGCAGGCAGCCCGTCTGCCGTTTCTTGAGGGCCGTCCGCGCTGCAAGCGATTCCTCCAGCTGCGTCTCGGACGTTGCTTTTAGATGTGTCGTGTCCATAAACATGACATAACTGGCATCGCAACGATATTTGCGTCCCTCGTCGTTCCAAGGGAATCTGGATTGCCCTCGCAAAGGTGTCAGCCTCATGAACGGCGGTGCAAGGACGGGCGAGAATGTTGAAAAGCGGGATGCCGGGGTCGGATGCCATCATGAGCTGCATCCGGAAGGACTGCAGTAAGATCCTGCCAAAATTCATGAATCGATCGGTGGGATCCCGCTCCGCTTCCAGCGCACATCCACGCGACCAAACCGTCAAATACAAGTTGGGCCTGGTCCTCCGCCCGTTTCCAATAATTGTATGCGCCCCGGAGGTCTAAAAAGACTCCGGAAACGCCCTCATCCCATACACGCGGGCCCAAGTGGTGATGCCGAATGCGCGGAACATTCGTTACTCTTCTTCTGTAGCGGAATGATCGTCCAAAAAGAAGTGCTGGAGGGCAAAGGCATAGAGGGATAGAAATGTGGTCGCCCGAAATTGCCCTGAGACGTCTGGAGGAATAACCTGCCGTCTCTCTCGCGCCGGAGTCCGTTGGGCCGTGCGTGACGACGCGTCCCCAGCCATCAAGCGATGCCTTTAATGTGGTTTTTTGGTAACGCCATCTTCGGCCTTATTGTGACACGCGACAGGTCCATCTGTCAAACCTCTCCGAGTGGCGGGGGCTTCTTCCCTGGCCGCCGTCTCCACCTCCCACGCGGCTTGCTGCGCCTCTTTAGCGCTAAAGCGTGCCTCTCGCTCCTGTAGTTGGGTGCGGGTCGCCTCCAACTGCTGTTCGCGTCCGGCGAGCGCGCATTCTCGTTCTGCAAGAAGGCTGCCGGCGACCGCAATGTCAGATTCGCGCACCGATAGGTTGTTGTGCGCCTCTTCCGCCCGCGAATGAGGCTGAACGCTTCGATTCTGCACGTCCACGGCGGCGTGGGCGCTTTTCGTGCTCAAGCGCTCCCCTTCAGCAATGATGAGCCCTTGCCACGCGCCCCAACTCCCGGGCTGCGCCCATGATGGGCAAGATCAATTGATTCTCAAAATTTGGTACTTGAAACGCCCGGAGATTCGCAATATGTCCTGCAAGGCTCGAATCCTCCCAGGACCTGGTGACGTTTCCCAAAACCAAGCGTAAGCCTGTCGATGAGGGATCCACAGTTAACGTCTCATCCGACATCTCGGTTCAATTAATGAACGTTATCTGCACCTGGGCCTCGCCACGTTGGCGTACCAACTCCGAAAGACGGGCGCCAATATCACACCACTCGGAAACCTTGTAAGGAACCAATGCCGTTTACTTAAAACAAACTGACTGTGTCTGCAAGCCTAAAATTAAAAATTAAAAAATTATCCGGCCGCCATCGGTTCCCTGCCCCTTTAAGGTCACGGCCCTCCCAAAATTCATACGATAGGAAAGGTCTCATAAAGAAGAGCATTAGTTTTACCAGGATACATACACATCAATTAAGTTCTCCAGGTCTCCCACGATCATTCTCTTCAGAAGCTCCTAAGAAAAGAAATGTAGTAACACCGTAACACCACCAGCCACAATGGTTTTCTCATACCGGGGCAATTCTCCAATTATGCCTCGTATGCACACACAACTAACACACTATGTAGAAATCATCCAATGTTTTTCACCAGAAACCAAACAACCCCTTTCCCTCCCTAATTTATTCTGTCACTGTTACGTTCGATAGCGTTGGCCAATTGTGGCATCTGTGTGCCTTACTGCCATCTGGTGCTGGTGCACCCGCACCGTATGCACACACACACACGTATCCAAAAATAAACAATTCACCAAATACTTTTTACCAATAATCGAAACTGCCCCCTTCCCTCCCTAATTTGTTTTCATATTTCGGTGGTTCTTCCACACTGCGGTGAGCGTCTTATCCTCTAAAGTCTTAGAATAATATTGACACTTGGTACTGGCGCACCTTCTCCTTCCGGAACTACGCAACGTTTCGGTTTTCCTTCCCGCTCAAACTATCGGTATTGACAACATCACATCTCCGCCAGCCAGTCGTTCATCGGCGTGCTGGCTGCGTGCTGCACATAAATAATATCCCACGACATGTCTCGGGACAATTCCTCCCAACCATTAAAATATGCCGCCAGGCACTCGGTGAAGTGCCTCACAGTGCTGGCGGTGGTGTGGTGCCCACCCGCCGTAGACATCCGCAGCCCAACCAGCGTCACTGGATTTGACTCCATGAAGAAAAAGGCGTCCAACAACGGAAAGTCCTCCACCTCCGGTACGTACAGCAGCCGGTGGTTTATGCAAGTCTTCGTCTCAATGTGTTCCGCCGACGGCAAAAAATAGTGGCTGGTGGGGCCCTCCTGCGAGTACACCTCCGGCGCACAGAGGCGTTACTGACGTCGTGTTGGTGGCCTCAGCTCCCTCAGTGTACAAATTATTTCAGTCATGAAAGTCCCATTCAAAAATGCAGACACGGTGCTCTTCCCAAAAAATTGCGTATATGAGATGATCACCAATCCTCGATTCAAATAAGTTAAACTCAGCCTGCGCCATTAACTCTGCCAACATGCACAGCGGTTCACTTGCGAGGTGGGCAGTCATCGGTGCATTGAAAGGCGACTCGCCATTGCGCTCTCCTCGTACTCGGACAATCCTCGCAAGATATTCGAGCGCCTTATTATCCTCCCACATTTTTGGAAGTTCCAAAAACAAAGTAACTCTCGCTTCCCCAAGAGGGCGTCCTATCCACAAAGCTGTGGCAACCGTCGATCCGTGCGTTACAATCCCCTTCATCAAGGATGCAGCGAAGAATCGGTCCCACTTTATCCATGCGACCCCTCAACTCTCGCCAGTATTC
>NW_920182.1:0-17973 GCF_000209065.1 Trypanosoma cruzi
TGCTCTTCCTCCGGGGACTGCACCGCGGGGTTTTTGTTTTATTTCTTTCTTTTGTGTTGTGTTCCTCCGACAATTACGGGATTCACTCAGTGCTTTTTCTTTTTTTAGTGACCAGAGGCGCGCTCGGCACTGTGTGCCGCGCCGATGGTGCCGGCTAATAAAAGAGACAATGGAATGGGGACACGAAACCGCGCCGAGTGTCCCAGTGGGATATAAATAATGTGTGGGCACCGGGTGTTTGAACGACTGGAAGGAGTGTAACGTATTTTCTTATTTTTTATCTGCAGGCGAGAAATGCGCACCGATTTGGAATTCACGCAGCAGCGTGCAGTTTTTTTTTTTGTTTTGTTTTTGAGTGAGTTCATGATGGATGACCGATTTAACCTTGTTTTATTTTACTTTTCGGCATGTGTCCTGCGGCTTGCCGCAGCGTGGGCAGCCGTGCAGTGTTGCGTTTCAGCATTCATCCTGTTTGTTTGTTTTCTGGCACTCTTGTGTGGTTGTGTGTGTCCTCAGATGCTTTGCTTTTTTTTTTGTATTCGTTGGTACACGCACGGCGTACATGTTGCAGTGCAGGTGGATTCTTGTTTTGTGCTTGGTGCTGGCAGTTGCGTGTGGCTGCCGCTCCCCCGTTGTGTTGTTGAGGGAAGAGGCGCGTGACGGCGTCGGTGAAGAGGGAAGGTACCGACCGCTGCTGACGGTGACGGTCTTTGCTGCAGGCGATTTGAAAAGAGGTGGCGTGACTGGTGTCAGAACCGAGATGTATGAGAACCGCACCGCATCTCTCTTTCGTCTCGTCATCCTCTAGGTCCACTGCAGCCAGAAGCCACACGCACCGTGCGGCAGCGGCGTTACCACCATCCGGAATTCTATGAGCCAATCAGACTGCACAATTGATTTGGGCTCTTGTCCCCCGTGTCTGAGTAGTGCCGCTGTGCTTTTTCTTTTTCTTGCTGTGTATGCCATGCAATTATGATTTTGCTGTTTGTTGTGCAATGCAGAACCATCTGTTACACTAGCGGCACCAATGGTCATGTGTCTTTTTGACAGAATCGTGCAACTTGGCACCGCGGCTGTGTGAGACTGCGCGGGTGATGGGAGGGCGGTGACATCACCGGGCTGACTGCGTCTGCGCTTCTTTTTGTCGCTGGTTGTGCTTTGGTGGGAATGTCTGAGGTTGGATGCTTCTTTGTGCCACTGTGTTACTGTTGTTTCTGCCTTCTTCCCCTCTGACCGTGCAGTTAGAGATACTTTGGCTTGATCAGCAAAACTATCGTTTCAAGGTATTAGTTATTGCTCGTGGCAGTATTAGGACAAGTAGTAGTGGTATAGCGATCTATCGGATTTGTGCTTTTGGATTCTCCATCTGTAGAAAGGGATTTGTTAGGCAGGAGTTACGGTCGACGGTGCGAGTGCGATACGCCACGGCAGTCCTGTTGATACGTGTCTGGGTCGGTGGATGTGGTCTGCGGTGGGTGCGTGTCCGCGCAGCCGGCACCGTGTGCGGTGCAGGGTCATTGCGGCTGTGCGTGTGGCGCTTCTTTTTGTGTTGGCGCTGGCTGCTGCTGCTGCGTGGATGCCTGCGGCGCATGCGGTGGTGTTGCGACTGCGGGGCGGCACGGTGGACAGAGCCATCACGGTTGGCCGCGCCGTGGACACGGTGCTGATGGACGGCGTTTACATCACGAACGGCGTGGCTGTTGTGTTTGACGTGCCGGCGATGCTTCCCGGCGCGCTTCGCATCGAGTTGAGGGATTGTGTGTGCGACGGCGGTGCGCAGATCCACGTGCGGGGCTACAGCGGCGAGCCGGCGCGTGACCGGAGCCTGGAGGTGAGCGTGAGCGGGCTGTCCGGGAGCTACTGCTCGCTTGTGTTTGTGCACAACCTGCCGGCACACACGAACGTGACGGTCCGTGACTCGACGATTGTGACGCCGGGGCCGATGCGCTACTCGCAGCTGAGCGGGCTGACGGACGCGGTGGCGTCGCCGCTTGTGCTGTACGCGACGTCGCTGTTGCAGTCGCAGCTGCGTGTGAGCAACACTGTGCTGAGGTCGTTGCAGGCGGGCGGGTCGGCGGTGTACGTTGGCGGCGACGTGGACCTGCTGTCGAGCGCGGTGGTGCTTGACGGCGTGTTGCTGGAGGCGTCGGGCGGTCCGACCGCGTCCGCGATGCATGTGGCGTCTTCGTCGCGTCTCAGTCTGCAGAGCCACTCGGTGTTCTCCGTGACGAGTGTGTCGGTTGTGAGCAGCGGCGGCGGCATTGTGCTTGGCGAGCGCCTCGCGGTGCTTGATTCGGTGCTGCGCTTCGTGCGCGTCGAGGGGTTTGTCGCGTCCTCGCTGGTGCGCTGCGACGGTGGGACGGTCGGTGCCGGCGGGTGGCTGGACCTGCACGACGTGTGGGCGGTGGGCGAGGCGTCGTCTGTGGCGTCGCTGTCGGGTGTGACGCTGAGCGGCGGTACCGTGTCGATTGCGCGCTGCGCTGCCACTGGCGCTACGCTTGTCTCCGGGCCGACGATCACGAGCGGCGTCGTGTCGGTGCAGTGCAACCGTGCCGGCGGCCGTGTGCTGCAGAGCAGCGGCGACTACCGCATGGCCGGCCTGCCCTCCGTGAGCGTGGTGCCGTGCGACGGCTGTGCGGCTGCGTTGGCGTGCTTTGATGCGCTGACGGCGTCGTTCTCCGAATGCGTGTGCAGCTGCCGTGCCGGCGGCGTGGGCGAGGCGTGCCTGCCGTTCGACGTGCCGTCTGCGAGGTCCGGTGGCGGTGGGCAGGACTGCGTGAGTGGCGTGACGCTGACGGAGTCGGTGACGGTTGGTGGCGGGCGTGCGACGACGTGCTTCGACTCGGTGGTGTTCGGCGGGCCGATCATTGTGGCGGTGGACCTGCGCTTGATGGACGCGTTCGCTGACGCGCTGAACGTGACGCTGCGCCACTGCGTGCTTGCGGGCGGCGCGCAGCTGCGGATTGGCGGCCTCAGCGAGATCAAGGCGCGCCTGATGCCCCACGCCCTCGTCAACATGACGAATGTAACGTCGCTGGAGGGCACGATTGTGCTGCATGGCGCGATGCCGCCGAACTCGAGTGTGCTGCTGGCGAACTCAACGCTGCGCGCGACGGTTGGCGGGTCGCGGTACTTGCCGACGACTCGTGGCCACGAGGGATTTCGGTACGGCCCCGCGCTTGTTCTGGACGGTGTCCGGCTTCTGTCGACACGGTTTGTCATGACGCGGTCGAAGCTGGTGTGCGGCGGGGATTCGTGCGCTGCGATCCTCGTGGAGCGCGGCCTTGGCGTGAGCCTGTCCAGCGTCTTCTACATGGACAACTGCGTTGTTATTTCGGACACGCACGTGATGTACGCTATTGCTTCGGACCTGCGTGTTGGTAGCGGCTCCGTGTTCTCCATACAGAACAGCTCATTGAGTGCGCCGAGCATTAACATGTACGAGGGCGCGTGTATGTTCAAGGATGTTGCGGTGGATAGTGGCAGTGTGCTGCAGATTGTGTCCAGTAATTTCCGTCTCGGCTTCGCCATGCTGATGGCAAACACGCTGTCCGTGACTGGCGGCAGCTGGCTGGTGCACCGCGACAACGAGTTCCACATGGCCTACGTTGTGTACGTGGAAAGCGAAAACGGCGTTGTGTTCCGCGATCAGAGTGTGTGGTCGATACTTGACAACAACTTCACGTACGGCTCGTACTCGTCGACCACTGCGTACATGACAAACAAATGGTCACCACCATCCGACACGCGCCCGACCATCTACGGCGTCTGCAACGAGGCAAGGGGCTCACATGTGACGAATTACCGAGACGAGCTTAACATTGTGGCGCCCGTGACGGTGCTGGACTGTGGTGCGTGCACGGTGGACGCCGTGTGCTTTGCAGCAAGGACGAGCAGCATCAGCGGCTGTGAATGCGTGTGCGCTGCTGGCGGATACGGTGACACGTGTCTGCCAGCTGCGGTTCCGGACGTTCTTGGGCCGCTTCCGCTCCCCGATGCGAAGGACACGGAGGTCCGCTGCGTGCACGGTGGCAGCATCGGCTCCGTGTACGTTCCTGATCCCGGTGTGCGTGGTCTGTGCTTCGTCAATGTGACCTTCACCGCCGCGATGTTGCTGGACCTGTCGTATTTTGACGCGCCACAGCAGACACTGAACATCACACTGCTGCAGTGCGTCCTAATGGGCCTGTTGATCAGGGGGAGTGGTGCGCGCGTACACGTGAGCGTGACATCCTCGATGCTGGCTTCTGGTGCATTGGTGTTTGAGGGCGATTTTGGCGTGAGCTCCCAGATACTGATGGTGGGCAGTGTACTTGTGACGACGTCGAGACACGCCATTTCCTTTTTGCTTTTTATTTGTGTGAACTCGACGCTGCTGCTGCTTGACAACTACATCGAAGGGAATATTCACGCAGTCTATTTCACCAATGCTGCCGTTGATGGTGGCGGGGTCATTGTGAAGGGAAATACGCTGAGGGCAACGAGGGACGATGACGGTGTAGAATCATCCGTTTATGTTTATGCTATTGCTTTGAGGAACGGCGGCTACTTTGATGTGGAGAACACCAAGATGAGCGCGGTCAGTGGCTTTTATTTTCACGGGGATACCACCGTGAGGTCCGCGGGGCTGCTGCGAGTGGCGGACTGCACCTTTGTTGAAAGCACAGAGGAGTTTGAATCTGCGCTGGTGTTTTTGTCTGGCTCATTGTCACTCGAGGGTGGTGCGCAGTGGCGTGTGGAGGGTAACAACGTAAGTGCAGCTTCAATACTAAGTATAGCACATGCCGAGGTCAAAATTCAGCTGTCGGGCAGCGGCACTACTGTGGCGCTTGCACACAACCGTCAGGTGGACTCGAGGTCTTTTCTTGCCAGGTTTCTCCCATCGAGCATTGTCGTGAAGTTATCCGCGCGGTTTGTGGTTGGGTGCAACCTGCAGGGCGATGGGGAGGTGTCGTACGACGGTGTGTTTCCGGAGGGCGTGGTGGTGTTCGGATGTGGCACGTGCAACGACGACGCGGCGTGCTACATGCCCGGGACGGAGTCGGTGGACCGCAGCTCGTGCTCGTGCAGCTGCAAGGACGGATGGCATGGCGCGTCGTGTCTTCCCTTCGAGGTGCCCGACAGGGTTGTGCCGCCCTTGCCGGAGAGAGCCGTTGACGGCGACACGAGCTGCGTGGTGAACCAGACGCTGACGAAAATCACGCTGAACATGTGGAAGGCGTACCACTGCTACGTGGGTGTGACGTTCAGCGGCGTGGGTGCTGCGTTGACGTTCTTTCTCAATCGTATGCCGCTGCATCTCCCCATCAACATCACGCTCACTGAATGCACGTTCCGTGAGGGTGCCGCGCTGCAGTTTGTTGGGGGTGCTTCTGCGGCCGATTCAGCCGGCGTCCTGATCCGCGTGAGCCGGACGGTGATGCGGTCTTCCGTTGTTGTGTTTGCAGCTGCCCTTCCGCAGCACTGCGACATTGCTGTCACGGAGGTTGACGCGGTGCAGTCCTCCGAGGTCCAGCTGCCGCACATTAGGACCAACATGCTGAGCGTCGTGTTACTGCAGATCGTTGTTTTAAGCGCGTCCTCGCTGTTGGTCAGCAACATCAAGACGCATGCAATGAGTTACGGTTTGTTTGGTTTTTACTCGACCGGGACTTTGACGCTGGTGGGTGGCAGCTCGCTGTACGCGCGGTACTGCAGCTTTGAGGGATACAAATACCTGTTCTACGTGCACAGTCTCAGTGTGAGTGACCACTCCGTTTTTGCGCTGCTCAACAACACGATGGCCTCCGGAACAAGCCTCCTGTGTCAGCATCAAGAATTGAGCGTGTCGGAACACAGCGTGCTGCGCGTGGTGGGGAACAGCGGCTCCGTGTCCTATGCCATATATTCACTAAGCTTTTTTACCGTCAAGCGGTCAAGCTGGTTGGATTGGCGTGAAAACGACGTGGGTGTGGGTGCGATGTTTCATTACTCCCTAATAACTACTGTGAACATCGACGGCAGCAGTGTGGCGACGCTGACGGGCTGCACGATGGGCTCGACGGGGTTGTCGGTACCTCTGCTATCTCAGGCTGACGCCGGCTACCGGTTCGTTGCTGGGTGTCTGACGGTCGCGGGACGGGAGGTGACGACGGCGGCAGAACTGGTGCTCCACGGTATCACCAACGTGACGACGGTTGCAGTGTGCGGGGAGTGCACGAAGGAGGGCGACTGCTTTGCTCCTCTGACGACGGCGGTCATTGACTGCAAGTGCCAGTGCGCTGCTGGAGGGCACGGCGATGTGTGTGTCCCGGCGCCTGTGCCTGCTGGCCCGCCGCCACCGCCATCACCACCGTCGCCGCCCCCACCGCCACCTCCGCCGGTTGGTGAGTGCATCAGCGACATGGTGTACCCCGAGGTTGCGCAGGCTGTGGGCGGCGGGCTGTCGTGGCTGTGCTACCGCAACGTGACGTTCAGCGGGGGCGGCATGAGCCTGACGGTGCTGGTTGGGGCGATGACGGGCGACGTGGTGAATGTCACGTTCGATGGATGCACGTGGAGGGACGGCGCCGTGCTGTTGCTGTTGGGCAACGCGTACGCCGCTGTGGGGTCGCTGCACATCGTCGTCACCGGCAACACATTTAGTGACGCGCTGCTCAGCCCGGAGGGTGTGTTTCCACCGCGCACGAACATCACGATCAGCGGGAACCGCTTTACGGTCACGAGGCTGATCCCTCGGTCGGGTTTGGGAGTTATGAGGCCGTCGTGTGTTGCGATGAATGGACTGGTGATCAGCAACGACTCCGCGGTGGTGCTGAGCGGCAATGTGTTTCAGAGCGTGATGACATCGTCAAGCGCCATCCGCGTTTCCAGATCTGCGCTGAGGGTGTCGTGGCACTCCGTGTTTGCGGTGGTGGGCAACACGTTTCATATGGATGGCGGTGACGGTACGCTGATACATCTTGAGGGGACTAGACAGTCCTTGCCGCTGAGCGTACTGAACAGTTCTGCCGTGGTGATCCGAGGCAACCTTGTGACGAGGCCGGTGAAGTGCTTCGTGTTACTTATTCGGACCTTAGACGTCGAGTCTTTTTCAGCGGTTGTGTTTCAGGGCAACGAGATGCAGCGAAGCTCGGTTGTGTTTATCTCAGGCGAATCGTCCAACATCTACTACAACTCCTGGCTGCAGTTGAGCGGCAACCTCTGCCGTGAATCCCCATCGGAAGCGTTTGCCTTCCTTTATCCCAAAGTGAATCTCCGCGACTCCACGGTGTCTGTGTCCGGCAACCGATTCATGTCCAGCACGGGCACGCCGACAATGCTGCGGATACCTCAAAGTTCCCGCGATCTCACGAACGGAGCGATTGTGGCCGCGTGCAACACCGTGAACGGCGAGGAGGAAGCGAACTACGCCATCCCGTCTGTGTACAATGCCACCATCCTGACCTGCAGCGACCCATGCACCCTCGCGGCTTCGTGCTTCCCTGCGTACACGACGACGGCCTCGAGTGATGGCTGCGCCTGCACGTGCGGTGAGGGCGGCCACGGCGATGCGTGCCTGCCCGTCGCTGTCCCCGAGCCACCGAGCACTGACGGCACCGACTTGTGCGTGCGGGACGTGCGTGTGGGTGTGGAGGTGAACGTCAGTTTCGGGACTTCGGTGGTGTGCTACGTTGGTGTGGCCTTTGTGGCGGATGTCGTGGTGGACATGGAGTCGATGTCAGGGAGCGTGCGCAACGTAACGCTGGTGAACTGCACGTTTGTGGGCGGAGCGAGCCTGTACGTTGTTGGGTGGCGGTCCGACCCGCCTGCTGGACAGCGCGTCGATGTGTTGGTCAGCGGGCTTGAGTCACGCTCCGGCGGCGGCGTGCTGGTGGCGAACCGATTTCCGCCGGGCTCGCGCGTCACTGTGGTGGACTCGCTGCTGATCGCAGAGGCGCGTGTTGCGTACCGCGATGCTTACGAACTTGGCAACCTCTCCGCGTGCCTCGTGTTGCACAACGTGAATCTGACTGGGAGCGTGCTGACCATCGCGCGCGCGCATGTGGCGGCTGTGTTCCGCGGCGCTGTTGGCGTGTTGTTTGTTGGCGGCGTGGCGCTGTCGTCGCGCGGTGCGCTGTACTTGGACGGACTGTCGGTGCAGACGGCGCTGGGGCTGTGCGTGTCGGTGGACGGCGGTGTTGCTGCCAGTGGCGGCTCCGTGGTGGCGTTTGTTGACAGCGACTTCCTGCTGTGCAAGCACGCGGTGTCTGTGCGTGGGGCTGTGAGCGTGTCGGGCTCAGCTGTGGCGTTTGTGCGGAGCGAATTTTTGTCGGCGGGGGACTACGCGGTGGCGTTTTATTCGACGGTGAGTCTGGCCGGCGGGTCGATGCTGCTGGCGAAGGGCAACGTGCACGACGGCGTCTCGAGGGAGATGCTCTACGCGGCTGGCGCCGTGACCGCTGCTGGGAGCACGCTGAGCTTTGTGCGCAACCGAGCGCTGCTGCCACGGATGCTGTCGCTGAGCCTGTCGCTCTCGGCTGGGGCGCATTTGAGGGTGGCGTGCAACGGCGCTGGTGGCCGTGTCCTGTCGACGGCGGAGGAGTACGCAGTGGCTGGATTTGGCGACGCTGGGAGCATCGACGTTGCTGGGTGCGACGACTGCGACAGGGACACACACTGCTACGCGCCCAGGACGGCGTCGGCCAGCGTGAAGGACGGTGTGTGCGCGTGCTTGTGCGGCAGCGGCGGGTACGGCGAGGCGTGCGTGCCTGTGGGAGCTCCCGCGCTGCCGCCTGCCGTGGGCACTGGGTCGAGTGTGTTCGTCCGCGAGGGCGTGACGGTGCGGTCGGCGTTCGTTGTGCCTGCTGGCGCGAGCGATGTGACGCTGCGCCACGTTGTGCTGGACGGCGTGAGTCCTGTGCTCTACGTGCCGTGGATGGCGCGAGACGGCGTGCGGATCGTTGTGCAGAACGTGTCGCTGCTGAACGGCGCTGTGCTGTACGTGATGGGCGGTAGATCGTTGCGCGGTGCGGTGGCGGCGGGGAGCGACGAGAGCGGGCCGGTGGAGCTGTCGGTGTGCGATGTGGAGGCGCTGAACGGTGCGCTTGTGCTGACCGGCACGTTCCCTGCGGGGTCCGTGCTGACGGTGACGGACTCCCTGCTGGTTGCCGCGAGGTCGACGCCGCTTGTGTATCTTCCTGGCTCGGAGTCCTCGCCGTACGCACCGGTGCTGGTGCTGTCGGGCCTGCGGCTCGTGCGGTCCGTGCTGGTTGTGTCCGGCGTTGCTCTCGTGACCGTGATGACTGGTGGGCGGACGGTGGTGGTGGACGGCGCGGTGCTGGAGCTTGTCGGTGGCGGTGTTGCGCTGGACGCGGCTGTGCTCGGTGGCGAATATGCGTTGTACGCGAGTGCGCGCGTGGTGGCGTCGGGGGGCGCTGTGCTGCACGTGTCGGGGAGCCAGGTGTACGCCGCGCATGGGTTGGTGTTCGACAGCGGTGTGGAGGCCAACGCGTCCGCCGTCGTAGTGAACGACAACGCCGGTTCGCTGACCGATGGCGCGCTGCTGGTGCTGCGGGGGTGGGCGTCGTTTGCGTCCGGGTCGTGGCTGTCGGTGCGCGGCAACAGCATCAGCGGCAGGCTCCTGTCTGTGCCGCCGTACACGCGCCGTGCGGAGCTCGTGCAGAGCACGCTGACGCTCCACGGGAACGCCGGCAGCGGGCCCGTCGTGATGGACGGCACCGTAGCTCTTGGGGGCGCCGGCCGAAAGTTCGTCGTGGGGTGCCTGACGCTCAACGGGCAGGCGCTGCAGCCGATGGACTACAGGTCCGCCGGCATCATCGGGGAATTTCGCCCCGTGGCGTGTGGCGTGTGCGACGCCGACGTGAGCTGCTTTGCTGCCGCGACGAGGGCGATGTCGGGGTCGTGCGGCTGCCGCTGCGCTGATGGCGGGTACGGGCGCGACTGCCTGCCGGTGTACCTGCCGCACGTGGACGGGTGCAACCGCACGCTCGCCCCGCCGCCGCTGAGCCACACGGAGACGCTGACGGAGACGCGCAGCCTGACAACAACGTGGACGGCGACGCCGACACCAACACCGAGCCACAGCACCGAACACTACAGTCCGACGCCGTACGGGCCGACGGAGACCCTGCAGGGGACGGAGACGGTGGCGCTGCCGCCCACGCGGACCCCGACGGCGTCGGTGAGCAGCACGCTGTGGTGGAGCGACGTGGCGTGCCCGACGCTTGCTGTGACGACGACGGCGGCTGGTGGGAGCCTGACGCAGAACGACATTCGCGGCGGTGGGAGCGCCGTCCCGACGCGGCTGATGGTGGCGCTGCCGCCGCCGTTTCGTTGGGCACGCGACCCGCAGCTCAGCACGCACCTGAGCTTCGTGCCGGTGTCGACGGCGCAGCCGAGCGGGTTTGGTGGTCCGTGGGGAGCGATGCTGAGCAACACGACATGGGTGCGCAACGCGACGAATCCGTCCACCGTCCTGGAGCTGGCTGTGCCCGTGCACCGCGGTTACTTCATTGGTGCCGACGAGACGATAGTCATTCGCTGCGACGCTGCGGCGGTGTCTGGCGGCTGCAGGGGTGTGCTGCTTGGGTCCTTCACAATCAGGTCGAACACGCTGCCCGCCGCTGCCAGCGCCCTCTCGGCGATCACTGGCGTTGTTGCGGGTGCGGCGGCTGTTGCCGTGGTGGTGACCGGCGGGCTGGGCTCCGTCCTGGAGATGCAGGCACTCGGCGTTTTTGCGAGGATGCCATGCGCCTCGGCGCAGGAGCGTGCGAGCACCGTTGCGCTGCCGTACTTCCTGTCGGTGTTCGCTGCCCTTGACCCGCTGTGGATGGTGGTGGGCAACGCGCTGCTGGCCGCTGTGTTTGGCTGCGTGCACTGCGGTGTGATGGCGGCCTTCCAGCGGTGGCGCGGCGTGGACGCGGCGACTGCGTGGGCTGCGATGCGCTTCCCGAGCCTGACGTACGTTGTGGCGCACGCGATGCACCTCGGCATCTTCTTCGGCTCCGTGCTTGCACTGGCGATACCCGACGCCCGCGTGCTGCACCGCGTGACCGGTGTCGCTGGTGTGCTGTACGGTGTGGCGTTCCCTGCTGGCTTGTGCTACTTGATTGCCCGCCACGTGGGCGCGAGCTTCACGAGGTACTGGCAGTTTTTGAGGAAGCCGCTGCACGAGCGCCTGCTGTACCCCGTCGGGTATTGGCACCCCGCGGCGCAGCAGCGGATGTACGGCGGCATGCTGACGAACATGAGGGGCAGCTACGTGTACTGGTGCGTGTTCCAGCTGTCGGTGCTGTGCGTGGTGTGCCTGATTGCTGCTGTGCACCCGCCCGTGGGAGGCTGCCACGTCCAGTACTTCTGCATGGCGGCTGTGCTGCTTGCGGGTGCGGGCGTTGTTGCCTTCACGAACATGATGCGCTCGTCCTTCCTGACTGTGATGCACACTGCGGGCTTTGCGCTCCTTGCGGCGCTGTGCGTGGTCAGTGCGGCCAACCACCTTGCGCCGAGCGACGGCGGTGCGAGGGCGTACGCGGCCATCGTGCTGCTGCTGGCGACTGTGCTGCTTGCGGCCACTGCGTACAGTGTCGTCGTGTGGTACGCGGAGGACCGCCACTGGCAGGAGCTGCGCGAGCCGCGGCGTGGAGGGCTGGAGGCGCTGCTGCGCGATGACGAGGAGAGCGACGAAGAGACGCAGAAGCTCCACGACAGGACGTCATCGTCTTACACTTCAGGCACCACCGTTGCGTCGTCGTACCGACCACCCGCACCGCCGTAGCAGCCCATGGCCGGTGACACCCGCTCAGACGCTCTGAGCCTACTGGACCGTGCACCCGATGGGAGCTGCAGCATTAATTATGCTCCTCTGGACAGGTGAAGATGCCTTGCTTGACGAAAAAGTCGGCGCAGTTTTTTTTTTTTGAAGTGGAAAGGCTCCGACCCCAACAGTCTCTTTACGCGGCGAGAAGGCAAAAAGCCCCTCGCAGATGCGGCATGACGTAGACGCTTCTGGCGGGTATCTGCTTTCTTTCCATTATTCATAGATTGATTGGGTGATTTGGAGTTCTTATTTTACTTTATCGATTATCGACGACAACGGATTATCGAACTATCGCGCTAGCCCGGGGCGGATGCGTAACGTGTGTGTGCGTGTTTTACGCTCTTCGCTGCCGCACCAAGATGTGGGCTAGTGGTCTCTCTTTCATATCTGTACTCTGTAATGAGGAAGTGCTCGACGGCGGTGGCTGGCGTGCGGGCCATAGGATGCATTCAGGAAAACGTTAGGGAAAACAATCGATGAAGCCCTTCTGCGAAGCGTCACCTCCTGGAGGTTGTGAGTGTGCGTTGCTGGCTGACATGAGGGAGGGCGTGGGGGCCACGGCTGTGCGGCTGCGCAGCCACTCATCGGACTCCGCCCCGACCGCGTCATTGATTGTTGGTTTTTGTTGGTTTGTTTCTATTTGTTTGTGCGGGTGCCTGCAGTGACTCTCCCTCCTGTCCCACGATGACTGTGTGGGATGGCATGCTTGTCACTCTTTACACTTCTGGTGTTGTGTAGAAAAAACAACAAGAGAAAGAACGAAGAATTATGCGGAATGACTTATTACTTTATATGTAGGTATGTATGTATCGATGTATTTCTGTGGATTGTTTTATTTTTCTTCCTTCTCTTTTTTTCTTTTGCGTTGCTCCACACGTGTCTCAGTGTTTGCTTTACTACGGCCACACACGGGTAGCTTGAGCCACGGATATCTTTTTTCTTTTTGATGTCATTTCCTGTTAGGCACTAACGCGGTCACGTTCGGCAAGCATCCACTCTCCACAGCGTGGTGCCTGATATTTTGGAGTTATCTCAGATGTAACGCCGGCACCACCGCCGTGGCAGTCATGGGAATTAAGATGGGACGCGGGGCAGCGAAAGATATTGTGCTGCACATGTGTCTGTCGCATTTGTTCTGTCGTGGTGGCTTCAATGTAGAAGGAGAGGGATGAACATTGCACGATTCCGTGGCTTGGAGGAGTTATTACCCCCTTTTTTTAAAAATATTTTTGTTATGATCCCTGGTTCCCACCCGTGTCTGCCTCGATTTCTTTTCTGATTGGAGCTGCGCCATGGCCGTCCTTTTTTGTTGTTTGCGGGAGGAAGAACACATTGCGCGTGAAGAAGCCACACGTCATGCATGCGGCGTTCAGGGAGGTACGTATTTGGGGTGGAGTGCACATATGTGGATGTCATGTGAGACGAAGCGGGGGCTGACTGATCAACCGTCACTCCTTTTCTGGAGAGTGTGCTTTTTTTTTTTGTCGCCCTTTTGTGTCGGGGCACGACGGGATTGGAGGCCACTGCCTCACGAAAGGTCTTGCGCACATACACACTCTCATGCCACTGTCGCCCCCGGAGTGGGGTGCAAATCCAATTTTTGCTGCTTTTTGCATTGGCGCAATTATTTTTATTTATTATTGGCTGACGCCTTCCTGTCCGGCGTGTCACTTTGATTGGATTGTGTGGGACTGCTCGCCAACACCATCAAACGAAGCAGGCCGACGCTTTCACGTATTTAAATGCCATCTTGCACGCACGTATTTTTTTTACTTGTTCAGTTGATGTGCACTCAAACAGCGAGGGATTTGGAACTATGCGTGCGTGGAACTTGTCCTGTCATGTGAACTGCGGGCAACACCGAGGGGCTGCCACTTTTACTCCGCAGAGTTGTTGTGTCTCTTTCCAGGGCTGGCAGGGAAATTCCATGCAGTCAGCTACTGTTGGTGTGTCCCCAAGTGTTGCCACTCCATGCGAATAATGTGCTTCAGCGAGTGAGGGGATGATTGGGTTTGTGTGCACTCTGATTCTGTTTGCTGCTTTGTGCGGGCACGCAACACTTGAGGGGTGGGAAAATGGAGCGGGGCGATGTATGGCTGCGTCTCGCCCATCGTTCAGTGCAAGATGGTGTGGTGCACATTGTGGTGTTGACTCTGCGATGTGACTGCGTTTTCGTGTGCGGCAATGGTGGTGGATGGAGGAGGGTGCTGAGTTGCATCGGTACGGTGGGATCGTGTTTTCTTTTTATTCTTTTGTGAAGGTGCACACTTATTTTTAGTGTTAGTGATAGGGAAAACAGACAAACAGAAAACGTGAATAAAATAAAATAGAAAAGGACAATAATGTGGCGGTGTTGTGGCCGATTGCACGTTGCGTTGCTGCGGGGGCGGTGGGACTCGACTGTTTCACCGACAGGCGTTGCAGTGCGGCTGCGTGGCGCACCGACCACCGAGCCGTGCGAGTGCCACGCCCAACGCCATTGGGACTGCGGGACGAAACAGCCGCGACTGTCCTTTGGAGCCAGCGGCATCTGTGTTGGCTCCGACGCTGCAGCTCGACATGTGGCGGGGAGTAAAGAGTGACTGTCGTGGACTCTTGACAGCCTGGTGGAAGATCTAATGCTAGACGGAGATACTCTCAGCACCAGCTTGAAGCTTAATATTTTTGTGGAATTGTATTGGCTCCAGGACGACCGTTGATGAAAGACTACAATGCGACGGGGGAGATGTTTATTCGGAGACTCGATGCTTACGTAAAAGGCCGGCAGCTTCTTGAAGGAATTCTTAATTTGATACGCTACCAGGTGTAAAAACTTCTTCACGAGGGTGTGTTCTTTCTTCATCAATGGAGGGACTATGAGAGGAAAGACACGATCAATTTCCGGGCAATGCAAAAACTTGATTCAGCTCTTGAAATGCCAGACGGATACTCGGAGCAGCGAAGAAAATTCACCGTTGTAACTAAGACTGAAGATGTACTTTTTAAACGGAAAGTTTGTGTCATGGACAGAAAGCTGAATGAGCCTCTTAATAGGAGATTTGATGGCAGGGGCTTTGTGGACGCCAATCGGAAATTCTTGCAGGAGGGGTTTTAAAGGACCCCGAGAAGTATATTTGCGATGCGGGAGTATTGGGCGAAATGCAGGCATCCGATCGTTATGTGATGATGGAGAGGACTGCAAGGGATGAAATGGACATGGCAGAGGATGTACACAAGCTTTGCGAGCATTGCATGGACACTCTACTGAATTGGTTGGTGGCTGCTGCGGAGGTAACGGCAAGTGTTCATAAACTCACTAAACACTCATTGGATGCAGCCCTTCAGGAAGCGAGGAACCGAATGACGACGATTGCAGCGATGAAACTGGAGGGAGTGTACGAGTCTGTTTACAATGCGAGGTGGAGTCACGTCGTGGAGGTTTCTGGCGGTGAGGGGACTGAAATGGAGGTGAAGGAGGGGAAACCGAAACACTCATGGAATTACAAGAAAGTTGGCGACACCTTCGAAAAGGATGACGGTGTGCGGAAATCCGGTGAAGTACCTCCCAGGCTGATGGTGCTCACCTCGGACAAGGGATGGCCGTACACGCTGAATTTGCTGCGTGGGGCTGGTAATGACTTCTTTATTAACTGCGAGGTGGATCGAGTGTGGCAGATCGTCGAGCGCGATCTAACCAAGTGGATCAGCAATTTTCATTTGACTCTCAATCCTTCACCTTTGCCGCGTGTGTTGATTGGGACGCCCGGGATCGGGAAGTCGATGGCTGCCGGTTCGTACCTCCTTTACCAGCTGCTGCACTACGATGTGGAGAAAATCCAAGTGGTTGTCCACTGTTTTGGTGGACGAGATGCGTACGTGTTTGACAAGACCACCAAAATCGTGACAAGATACAGTGATGAGGACATGTGCATCTCGGAGTTGAGAAATTTAAGGGAGCGTGGGATGAAAGGGTACATTATTTACGATGTGGCAAAGAAAGGAACGCCACCACTGAGACATTTTGCGCCCTCCACCGGATGGGGCATGAGTGTGGTGTCATCGCCAAAGGCAACCAACTATGATGAGTGGGAGAAGCAAACAAAAGCCAGTCGAATCATCATGAATTGCCCCGACGAGATGGATGTGAAGGCGATGTGTACATGGATGAAACGCGGTCTGGGACAAGATAAGCAAGCGGAATACTGGGAGATGGTTGAAAAACACATGGATAACGTGGGGCCGATTCCACGCCACATCCTCGATGCGGATGAATATGGAAGACGCACGAAGGATGTTATGAGGGCCTTGAGATGGATCAATATTGGGGATCAAGGAAAGTACTTTACACAGGGAGGAGAGAAAAAATGGTATTCCGAGGATCCGTCTCACAAGCTTGTGAAGATTGTCCGGGTGAGAGAGAAGGTAGTGCATTTGAGGACTTCGCTAATGCACCTATATGTGAGTATCTTGGGGTTTTAACGTTATCTCGTTTGACAAAGGTGCTGAGTCCGCATGATATTTTTTTCCTCGTATTGGGGATGAAGAATGTTCTTGAAGCTGAGGTCTTGGAAAAGGTATTCCTTGAGCGTATTCTTGCGTGTGGAGTTTGTCACTTCCATGGCGAAGGATCTCAATGAGCTGCCGCCACCATCGCCTTCCAAACCACGGCCCTCGGTGCTAACGTTAAACCCTCATGGTCACCCCACCGAGGCAACTGCAATAAGTAAACTGAAGTCAGTTGGTCACCAGCAAGAATTAAAGTATCGGGTGCTGTACATACCGACGTTCCAAACCTTTCCGCTGGTGGACGGCTTTTTCTTCATGGAGTCACCGCGGAGGACGCTGGTTGGACTGCAGATGACTACAGCGAGTGCGCATCACACCATACCCAGCACTGTGAGGCAGTTCACTGAGCATCTATCGATGTTTTTTAATGGTTGGGAGGAATTTGCTAAAGGATTGTCGTGGGATATTATTTATATACAACACGCAGACAGCACGCCGATGGAAAACTGGCAGAGATGTGGTCCCGTCAATACCGAAAATTTGAGCGACGCTGAAAAAGAAATTGTGGCGTTCTGGGAGAAGGAGGTACACCAGTACCAAGTTTCTGTATCATCCAGAGACTTTAGAAGAGAAGAAGCTCTCCCAATTGTGGAAGAAGAACAAGAACAGGAAACAGAATAGGAAATGCAAAGTGAAAGAGACACTTTGATTTGTGGTAAAATTTTTTTTTTCGAAATATATAAATATATACAGACACTTGTGTGTCCATACGTTGCGGATGCACCAGCATCACACGGCAGCACAGCACAAAAGTGTTAAGAATGTTCAACGCGAGTGATAATAGCAGTGACAGAAGAAACTTAGGGAGGGAAAGGGAAATTTATATTTTTGGTGAAAAACATATTTCGAGTTGTTTAATACATGTGAATGTTCGTTTTTTTATACGACATCAGTGCACCATCCCCTTTGGGAGTAAGACGCACAGATGCCAAAAAATTACAACGCGATATTCCTTCACAATGACAGAAAAACAAATCAGGGATGCCAGGGGCATTTTAATTAATGGTAAGAAAATATTGAAGAAGTTTTATTTATGCGAATTCCTCTGTCTGTAGACAAGACGTGATAACAGAATTGCTCTGTTATTAAGGAATTACTGTCTTTAACTGTATCGTATTATTAATACATATTCCTTTTTATTCTATTTTTTTCTAGGACCGATCATTAAGTGAAGCATCTTCAAGGGATAGACGAAGGGTAAGTTCTATTATGAAAACAGTGCACTCCGTGTGACCGCGTGGAGTGAGGCGCCGCGTCATGGGTGGATGAGGAATCGCTTCCGCGTGTGACTCTTTGGGAGATTGCTTGCTCCGTGTGCGTTGTGTGCCGGCAGCGGTCTGTGGCCGTATCCCTTTGTCCGTGGGATTGAACTGGAGGCGGTGGCGTTGTGTCGTTCCTCCTCGTCCATTGGTGGATGATTGCTGGCGGTGCGTGCGTTTGTTGTGTGGCTGCCGTCTCGCAGTTTATGCAAAAAGTGAGCCACAACTGCTGTGAAAGGCCGCGTCTTCTCTGTATGGACTTTTTGCCGTTGCGCGGTGTGTTTGGGCATGTTTTTCGTTATATGAGCGCTGGGCGTGTTTTACCGGAACGTAGGCCGCCACCATCTGCCATGGCCACCTTTTATATGGTTG
>NW_920236.1:0-18963 GCF_000209065.1 Trypanosoma cruzi
ATAGATTTTCCCTGTGTCCGACTGCTGCCTTTCTGCTTTTTCTTCATTTGCATGCCGTGTGCACAGCATCAACCTGGACGCTGTTTGTTGTGCAGTGCCGACCCATCGGTCACGCTAGCGGTGCCAATGGTCATGTGCTTCTTTGCTGGGATCCCGCCACTCCGCACGGTGGTTGTGTGGGGCTGCGTGGGCGGTGGGGGGTGGATGGCGTAACTGTTTTGATTGTGTTCTCGCGTCTTTGTGTTGGCGGTCGGGCTGTGGCCGGATGCCTCTGCGTGCCACTGTGTTTATTTGCTGTTGTTCCTGTCTTCCTTCTCCTCTGACCGAGCAGTTAGAGTTACTTTGGCTTCACCATTACAACTATCGTTTCAAGGTATTAAGTATTAATTGCTGTATTAGGACAAGTAGTATTAGTGGGATAGCGATATATAGGAATTGTGTATCTGTATTTGCCATCTGTAGAAAGGGATTTGTTGGACAGGAGTTATGGTGGACGGGGCGAGTGCGACACACCACGACAGTCCTGTTGGTTCCTGTTTGGGTCTGTGGATGCGGTCTGCGGGGGGTGTGTGTCCGCGCAGCCGGCATCGTGTGCGGAGCAGGGCCATTGCGGCTGTGCGTGCGGCGCTTTTTTTTGTGTTGGCGCTGGTTGCGGCGGCGGCGTGGATGCCCGCGGTGCATGCGGTGGTGTTGCGACTGCGGGGCGGCACGGTGGACAGAGCCATCACGGTTGGCCACGCCGTGGACACGGTGCTGATGGACGGCGTGTACATCACGAACGGCGTGGCTGTGGTGTTCGACGTTGCGGCGATGCTTCCCGGCGCGCTGCGCATCGAATTGAGGAACTGCGTGTGCGACGGCGGTGCGCAGATCTACGTGCGGGGCTACAGCGGCGAGCCGGCGAGTGACCGGAGCCTGGAGGTGAGCGTGACCGGGCTGTCCGGGAGCTACTGCTCGCTTGTGTTTGTGCACAACCTGCCGGCACGCACGAACGTGACGGTCCGTGACTCGACGATTGTGGCGGCGGGGCCGATGCGCTACTCCCAGCTGGGCGGACTGACGGACGCGGTGGCTTCGCCGCTTGTGCTGCACGCGATTTCGCTGTTGCAGTCGCAGCTGCGTGTGAGCAACACTGTGCTGAGGTCGTTGCACGCGGGTGGGTCGGCGGTGTACGTTGGCGGCGGCGTGGACCTGCTGTCGAGCGCGGTGGTGCTTGACGGCGTGTTGCTGGAGGCGTCGGGCGGTCCGACCGCGTCCGCGATGCATGTGGCGTCCTCGTCGCGTCTCAGCCTGCAGAGCCACTCGGTGTTCTCCGTGACGAACGTCTCCGTTGTGAGCAGCGGCGGCGGCATTGTCCTTGGAGAGCGCCTTGCGGTGTTTGATTCGGTGCTGCGCTTCGTGGGCGTCGAGGGGTCTGTTGCGTCGTCGCTGGTGCGCTGCGACGGTGGGACGGTTGGTGTCGGCGGGTGGCTGGAGCTGCGCGACGTGTGGGCGGTGGGCGAGGCGTCGTCGGTGGCGTCGCTTTCGGGTGTGACGCTGAGCGGCGGCACCGTGTCGATTGCGCGCTGCGCTGCCGCTGGCGCGACGCTTGTCTCCGGGCCGACGATCACGAGCGGCGTCGTGTCGGTGCAGTGCAACCGTGCCGGCGGCCGGGTGCTGCGGAGCCGCGACGAATACCGCATGGCTGGCCTGCCCTCCGTGAGCGTGGTGCCGTGCGACGGCTGTGCAGCTGCGCTGGCGTGCTTCAATGCGCTGACGGCAGTCGTTCTCCGACTGCGTGTGCAGCTGCCGTGCCGGCGGCGTGGGCGAGGCGTGCCTGCCGTTCGACGTGCCGCCTGCGAGGGCCGGTGGTGGTGGTGGCGATGCTGCGGAGGGCTGCGTGAGTGGCGTGACGCTGACGGAGTCGGTGACGGTTGGCGGCTGGCGGGCGACGGCGTGCTTCGACTCGGTGGTGTTTAGCGGGCCGATCACTGTGGCGGTGGACCTGCGCTTGATGGACGCGTTCGCTGACGCGCTGAACGTGACGCTGCGCCACTGCGTGCTTGCGGGCGGCGCGCAGCTGCGGATTGGTGGCCTCAGCGAGAGCACGGCGCGCTTGATGCCGCACGCCCTCGTCAACATGACGAATGTGACGTCGCTGGAGGGCACGATTGTGCTGCATGGCGCGATGCCGCCGAACTCGAGTGTGCTGCTGGCGAACTCAACGCTGCGTGCGACGGTTGGCGGGTCGCAGTACGTGCCGACGACCCCTGGCCACGAGGAATCCCGGTACGGCCCCGTGCTTGTCCTGGACGGTGTCCGGCTTCTGTCGACGCGGTTTGTCATGACGCGGTTGTCGCTGGTGTGTGGCGGGGGCTTGTGCGCTGCTATCCTCGTGGAGCGCGGCTTTGTCGCGAACTTGTCCAGCGTCTTCTACATGGACAACTGTGTCCTTATGTCGCGGACGCACGTGATGTACGCTTTTGGGTCGGACCTGCTTGTCGGCGGCGGCTCCGTGTTCTCGGTGCAGAACAGCTCGTGGAGTGCGCCGAGTGCTAAACTCCAAGAAGGCGCGTTTGTTTTTAGGGATGTTGCGGTGGCTGGCGGCAGCGTGCTGCAGATTGTGTCCAGCACTTTCCGTCTCGGCTTCGCCATGCTCATGGCAACCACGCTGACCGTGACTGGCGGCAGCTGGCTGGTGCACCGCGACAACGAGTTCCGCGCCGCCTACGTTGTGTACGTGACGAACTACTACGGCGTGGCGTTCCGCGATCAGAGTGTGTGGTCGATACTTGACAACAGCTTCACGTACGGATCGTACTCGTCGACCATCGCAAATATGACAAGCAACTGGTCACCACCATCCGACGCGCGCCCGATCATCTACGGCGTGTGCAACGAGGCAAGGGGCTCACCTGTGACGAATTACCAATACGACCTCAATATTGGAGTGCCCGTGACGGTGTTGGACTGTGGTGCGTGCACCGTGGACGCCGTGTGCTTTGCGGCGAGGACGAGCAGCATCAGCGGCTGTGAGTGTGTGTGCGCTGCTGGCGGCCACGGCGACACGTGTCTGCCAGCTGCTGTTCCGGACGGCCTTGGGCCGCTCCCGCTCCCCGATGCGAAGGACACGGAGGTCCGCTGCGTGCACGGTGGCAGCATCAGCTCCGTAGACGATCCTGATCCCGGTGTGCATGGTCTGTGCTTTGTCAACGTGACCTTCACTGCCGCGATTGTGCTGGACCTGTTGCATTTTGACGCGCCACAGCAGACACTCAACATCACGCTGCTGCAGTGCGTCCTCATAGGCCTGTCGATCAAGGGGAGTGGTGCGCGAGTGCACGTGAACGTGACATCCTCGATGTTAGATTCCGGTGCTTTGGAGTTTGAGGGTGATTTTGGTGCGAGCTCCCAGATACTGGTGGTGGGCAGTACGCTTGTGACGACGTCGGTCCATGCCGTTGCTTTTTATTTGCCTTCTCTTGGAGCGAACTCGACGCTGCTGCTGCTTGACAACAACATTGAGGGGAATAGGTACGCAATCTATTTCTCCATTGGTGTTGTTAATGGTGGCGGGATCATTGTGAAGGGAAATACGTTGATCGCAACGGAAGAGGAGGACGGTGTGGAGTCATCCGTTTGCGTTTGCCCTGTTGAAGTGAAGAATGGCGGCTACTTTGACGTGGAGAATAACACGATGAGCGCGGTCAATGGAGTTTATGTATTTGAGGATACCGTCGTGAGCTCCGCGGGGCTGCTGAGAGTGGCGGACTGCGACTTTGTTGGCAGCGCGGAGTTTTCGGATTCCGCGTTGGTGTATTTTGGCGGCTATGTGACTCTCGAAGGTGGTGCGCAGTGGCGTGTGGAGGGCAACAAGGTGGGCGAAGCCTTAGTATTAAGTATGGCACATGCCCAGCACAAAATTAAGCTGTCGGACAGCGGCACCACCGTGGTGCTTGCACACAACCGCCAGTTGGACGATAGTTATTCTTTTGCTGATCTGGCCTCGTCAGAAACTATTGTGGCTTCCCCCGCGAATTTTGTGGTGGGGTGCAACCTGCAGGGCGGTGAGGAAGTGTCGTACGACGACGTGTTTCCGGAGGAGGTGGTGGTGTTCAGGTGTGGCACATGCAACGACGACGCGGTGTGCTACATGCCCGGGACGGAGTCGGTGGACCGCGGCTCGTGCTCGTGCAGCTGCAAGGACGGATGGCATGGCGCGTCGTGTCTTCCCTTCGAGGTGCCCGACACGGTTGTACCGCCCGTAGCGGAGAGAGCCGTCGACGGTGACACGAGCTGTGTGGTGAACCAGACGCTGACGAAAATTACGCTGAACATGTGGAAGACGCACCACTGCTACATGGGTGTGACATTCAGCGGCGTGGGTGCTGTGCTGACGTTCTACCTCGACAGTATGCCGCTGCATCTCCCCATCAACATCACGCTCACCGGGTGCACATTCCGTGAGGGCGCCGTGCTGTGGTTTTTTGGGGGCGCTGAGTCGGCCGAGTCATCCGGCGTCCTGATCCGCGTGAGCCAGGCGGTGATGCGGTCCTCCGTTGTTGTGTTTGCACTCGCCCTCCCGCAGCACTGCGACATTGCCATCACGGAGGTTGATGCGGTGCAGACCTTTGAGTTGCAGTTGGCGGATAATATCAGCAACAGGTTTGGCGTGGTGCTGCTGCTAAACGTTGTATTGAATGCGTCCTCGCTGTTGGTCAGCAACGTCAAGGCGCGTGCATCGAGTTATTGGGGGTTTGGTTTGTACTCTATTGGGACGCTGTCGCTGGCGGGCGGCAGCTCGCTGTACACGCGGTACTGCAGCTTCGATGGATACACACACATTCTGTACTTAATTACCCTTGGTGTTTGCGATCACTCTGTTTTTGCGCTGCTCAACAATACAATGGCCTCCGGAACAAGCTTCCTGTATCAGCACGACGGATTCAGCGTGTCGGACCACAGCGTGTTGCGCGTGGTGGGGAACAGCGGTTCCGTGTCCTATGCCATTTATTCACTAAACTCGTGGACCGTTGAGCAGTCAAGCTGGCTGGACTGGCGTGACAACGACGTGGGAGTGGGTGCGATTTTTTACGCAACTGAATCCACCTTTTTGATCATTGACAGCAGCAGTGTGTTGACGCTGACGGGCTGCAAGATGGGCTTGACGGGGTGGTCGGTCTCCTTGCTATCGCGGGTTGACGCCGGCTACCGGTTCGTTGCCGGGTGCCTGACGGTTGCGGGACGGGTGGTGACGACGGCGGCAGAACTGACGCTCCACGGCATCACCGACGTGACGACGGTTGCCGCATGCGGGGAGTGCACGAAGGAGGGAGACTGCTTTGCTCCGCTGACGACGGCGGTCGTTGACTGCAAGTGCCAGTGCGCTGCTGGAGCGCACGGCGATGTGTGTGTCCCGGCGCCTGTGCCTGCTGGCCCGCCGCCACCGCCCACGCCGCCAGTGCCGCCACCTCCGCCGATTGGTGAGTGCATCAGCGACATGGTGTACCCCGAGGTTGCGCAGGCTGTGGGCAGTGGGCTGTCGTGGCTGTGCTACCGTAACGTGACGTTCAGCGGGGGCCGCATGATTCTGACGGTGCTGGTTGGGGCGATGACGGGCGACTTGGCGAATGTCACGTTCGATGGATGCACGTGGAGGGATGGCGCCGTTCTGTTGCTGTTGGGCAACGTGTACGCCGCTGTGGGGTCGCTGAACATCGTCGTCACCGGCAATACATTTATTGACGCGCTGCTTAGCCCGGAGGGTGTGTTTCCACCGCGCACGAATATCACGATCAGCGGGAACCGCTTTGCGGTCACGAGGCTGGTCCCTCGGTCGTTTTTGGGCCTTAGGAATCCGTCGTGTGTCTCGATGAATGAGCTGGTGATCAGCAACGACTCCGCGGTGGTGCTCAGTGGCAATGTGTTTCAGACCGAGATGGCATCGTCGAGCGCCATTCACGTCGTTGGATCTGCGCTGAGGGTGTCGTGGCACTCCGTGTTTGCTGTGATGGGCAACAAGTTTCATATGGCTGGCGTTAACGGCACGCTTATATATCTTGAGGGGTCTATGCATTCTTCGTCACTGAGTGTACTGAACAACTCTGCCGTGGTGATCCGAGGCAACGTTGTGACGAGGCCGGTGCAGTGCTTCATGTTATTTCTGTGGACCTTAGGTGTGGAGTCTTTTTCGGCGGTTGTGTTTCAGGGCAACGACATACAGGGAAGCTCGGCTGTGTTTTATTCAAGCTACTCCTCGAACATCTACTACAACTCCTGGCTGCAGTTGAGCGGCAACCTCTGCCGCGTATCACCATTGGATGCGTTTGCTTTTCTTCTCCCCAAAGTGAATCTCCGTGACTCCACGGTGTCTGTGTCCGGCAACCGATTTATGTCCAGCACGGTCGCGCTGAACGTGCTGCTGATATCCACGGGGTCCAGCGATCTCACAAACGGAGCGATTGTGGCTGCGTGCAACACTGTGAACGGCGAGGAGGGGGTGAGATACATTATTCCGTCCGTGTACAATGTCACCATTCTGACGTGCAGCGATCCATGCGCCCTTGCGGCGTCGTGCTTCCCCGCGTACACGACGATTGCCTCGAGTGATGGCTGCGCCTGCAGGTGTGCTGAGGGCGGCCACGGCGATGCGTGCCTGCCCGTTGCTGTCCCCGAGCCACCGAGCACCGACGGCGCCGACCTGTGCGTGCGCGACGTGCGTGTGGATGTGGAGCTGAACGCCGACCTCGGGACGTCGGTGGTGTGCTTCGTTGGTGTAACCTTTGCGGCGGACGTCGTGGTGGACGTGGAGTCGATGTCGGGGAGCGTGCGCAACGTGACGCTGGCGAACTGCACGTTTGTGGACGGAGCGAGCCTGTACGTTGTCGGGTGGCGATCCGACCCGACTGCTGGCGAGCGCGCCGATGTGTTGATCAGCGGGCTTGAGTCGTGTTCCGGCGGCGGCGTGGTGGTGGCGAACCGATACCCGCCGGGCTCGCGCGTCACTGTGGTGGACTCGGTGCTGATCGCAGAGAAGCGCGTTGCGTACCGCGACGCCTACGGCCTTGGCGACGCCTCCGCGTGCCTCGTGGTGCACAACGTGAATCTGACTGGGAGCGTGCTGACCATTGCGCGCACGCATGTGGCGGCGGTGTTTGGCGACGCTGTTGGCGTGTTGGTGGTTGGCGGCGTGGCGCTGTCGTCGCGCGGTGCGCTGTACGTGGACGGGCTGTCGGTGCAGACGGCGCTGGGGCTGTGCGTGTCGGTGGAGGGCGGTGTTGCGGCCAGTGGCGGCTCCGTGGTGGCGTTTGTTGACAGCGAGTTCCTGTTGTGCAAGCACGCGGTGTCTGTGCGTGGGGCTGTGAGCGTGTCGGGCTCCGCTGTGGCGCTTGTGCGGAGCGACTTTTTGTTGACGGAGGACTACGCGGTGGCGTTTTATTCGACGGTGAGCCTGGCTGGCGGATCGATGCTGCAGGCGAAGGGCAACGTGCACGACGGCGTCTTGAGGGAGATGCTCCACGCCGCTGGCGCCGTGACCGCTGTTGGGAGCACGCTGAGCTTTGTGCGCAACCGAGCGCTGCTGCCGCGGATGCTGTCGATGAGCCTGTCGCTTGCGGCTGGGGCGCATGTGAGGGTGGCGTGCAACGACGCTGGTGGACGTGTCCTGTCGACGGCGGAGGAGTACGCAGCGGCTGGTTTTGGCGGCGCTGGGAGCATCGGCGTTGCTGGGTGCGACGCCTGCGACAGGGACACTTACTGCTACGCGCCCAGGACTGCGTCGGCGAGCATGAAGGACGGTGTGTGCGTGTGCGCGTGCGGCAGCGGCGGGTACGGCGAGGCGTGCGTGCCTGTGGATGCTCCCGCGCTGCCGCCTGCTGTGGGCACTGCGTCGAGTGTGTTTGTCCGCGAGGGCGTGACGGTGCGGTCGGTGTTTGTTGTGCCTGCCGGTGCGAGCGAGGTGACGCTGCGCCACGTTGTGCTGGACGGCGTGAGTCCTGTGCTCTACGTGCCGTGGATGGCGCGGGACGGCGTGCGGATCGTTGTGCAGAACGTGTCGCTGCTGAACGGCGCCGTGCTGTACGTGATGGGCGGTGGAGCGTTGCGCGGTGCGGGTGCGGCGGGGAGCGACGAGAGCGGGCCGGTGGAGCTGTCGGTGTGCGATGTGGAGGCCCTGAACGGTGCGCTTGTGCTGACCGGCACGTTTCCCGCGGGGTCCGTGCTGACGGTGACGGACTCCCTGCTGGTGGCCGCGAGGTCGACGCCGCTTGTGTATCTTCCCGGCTCGCAGTCCTCGCCGTACGCACCGGTGCTGGTGCTGTCGGGCCTGCGGCTCGTGCGGTCCGTGCTGGTTGTGTCTGGCGTGGCTCTCGTGACCGTGATGACTGGTGGGCGGACGGTGGTGGTGGACGGCGCGGAGCTGGAGCTTGTCGGTGGCGGTGTCGCGGTGGACGCGGCTGTGTTCGGTGGCGAATATGCGTTGTACGCGAGTGTGCGCGTGGTTGCGTCGGGGGGCGCTGTGCTGCGCGTGTCTGGGAGCCAGGTGTACGCCGCGCATGGGTTGGTGTTTGACAGCGGAGTGGAGGCCAACGCGTCCGCCGTCGTGGTGAACGACAACGCCGGTGCGCTGACCGATGGCGCGCTGCTGGAGCTGCGGGGGTCGGCGTCGTTTGCGTCCGGGTCGTGGCTGTCGGTGCGCGGCAACAGCATCAGCGGGAGGCTCCTTTTGCTGCCGTCGTACCCGCGCAGTGCGGAACTTGTGCGGAGCACGCTGACGCTCTATGGGAACGCCGGCAGTGGGCCCGTCGTGATGGACGGCACCGTTGCGCTCGGGGGTGCCGGCCGGAAGTTCGTTGTGGGGTGCCTGACGCTCAACGGGCAGGCGCTGCGGCCGATGGACTACAGGTCCGCCGGCATCATCGGGGAATTCCGCCCCGTGGCGTGTGGCGTGTGCGACGCCGACGTGCACTGCTTTGCAGCTGCGACGAGGGCGATGTCGGTGTCGTGCGGCTGCCGCTGTGCTGAGGGCGGGTACGGGCGCGACTGCCTGCCGGTGTACCTGCCGCACGTGGACGGGTGCAACCGCACACCCGGCATGCCGCTGCTGAGCCACACGGCGACGCTGACGGAGACGCGCAGCCTGACGCCGACATGGACGCCAACACCGCGCCTGAGCACGGCGCACTACAGTTCGACGCAGTACGGGCCGACGGAGACCCTGCAAGTGACGGAGACGGTGGCGCTGCCGCCTACGCGGACCCCGACGGCGTCGGTGAGCAGCACGCTGTGGTGGAGCGAGGTGGCGTGCCCGACGCTTGCTGTGACGACGACGGCGGCTGGTGGGAGTCTGACGCAGAACGACATTCGCGGCGGTGGGAGCGCCGTCCCGACATGGCTGGTGGTGGCGCTGCCGCCGCCGTTTCGTTGGGCACGCGACCCGCAGCTCGGCACGCACCTGAGCTTTGTGCCGGTGTCGACGGCGCAGCCGAGCGGGTTTGGTGGTCCGTGGGGAGCGATGCTGAGCAACGCGACGTGGGTGCGCAACGCGACGAATCCGTCCACCGTCCTGGAGCTGGCTGTGCCCGTGCACCGCGGTTACTTCATTGTTGCCGACGAGACGCTAGTCATTCGCTGCGACGCTGTGGCGGTGTCCGGCGGCTGCAAGGGTGTGCTGCTTGGGTTCTTCACGATCAGGTCGAACACGCTGCCCGCCGCTGCCAGCGCCCTCTCGGCGATCACCGGCGTCGTTGCGGGTGCGGCGGCTGTTGCCGTGGTGGTGACCGGCGGGCTGGGCTCCATTCTGGAGATGCAGATGCTCGGCGTTTTCGCGAGGATGCCATGCGCCTCGGCGCAGGAGCGTGCGAGCACCGTTGCGCTGCCGTACTTCCTGTCGGTGTTCGCTGCCCTTGATCCGCTGTGGATGGTGGTGGGCAACGCGCTGCTCGCCGCTGTGTTCGGGTGCGTGCACTGCGGTGTGACGGCGGCCTTCCAGCGGTGGCGCGGCGTGGATACGGCGAGTGCGTGGGCGGCAATGCGCTTCCCGAGCCTGACGTACGTCGTGGCCCACGCGATGCAGCTCGGCATCTTCTTCGGCTCCGTGCTCGCACTGGCGATGCCCGGCGCCCGCGTGCAGCACCGCGTGGTTGGCGTCGTTGGTGTGCTGTACGGTGCAGCGTTCCCTGCTGGCGTGTGCTTCTTTATTTTCCGCCACGTGGGCGCGAGCTTCACGAAGTACTGGCAGTTTTCGAGGAAGCCGCTGCACGAGCGCCTGCTGTACCCCGTCGGGTATTGGTATCCCGCGGCGCAGCAGCGGATGTACGGCGGCATGCTGACGAACATGAGGGGCAGCCACGTGTACTGGTGCGTGTTCCAGCTGTCGGTGCTGTGTGTGGCGGGCCTGATTGCGGCTGTGCACCCGCCCGCGGGAGGCTGCCACGTCCAGTACTTCTGCATGGCGGCTGTGCTGCTTGCGGGCGCGGGCGTGGTTGCCTTCACGAGCATGATGCGCTCGGCCTTCCTGACGGTGATGCGCGCGGCGAGCTTTGTGCTCCTTGCGGTGCTGTGCGTGATCAGCGCGGCCAACCATCTTGCGCCGAGCGACGGCGGTGCGAGGGCGTACGTGGCGATAGTGCTGCTGCTGACGACTGTGCTGCTTGCGGCCGCTATGTACAGCGTCGTTGTGTGGTACGCGGAGGACCGCCACTGGCAGGAGCTGCGCGAGCCGCGGCGTGGCGGGCTGGAGGCGCTGCTACGCGATGACGAGCATGGCGACGAAGAGACGCAGAAGCCGCACGACATGATGTCATCGTCGTACGCCTCAGGCACCACCGTTGCGTCGTCGTACCGACCACCCGCACAGCTGCAGCTCATGGCTGCTGACACCCCCTCAGACGCCCTGAGCCTGCTTGACCGCGCATCCAATGCGAGCCGTATTGATTGATCACGCCGTTCTCGGAGGTGAGCCACTTGGAACTGGCAGGCGTGTGGTGCTGGTCGATGAGGGAGGGGCGCAACGCCATGGCTGCTGCGCAACACAACCACTCCTTGCCTCTGCACCGACCGTGTCGTTGTTCGTAGTTTCTATAGACTTGTTTCTATTTTTGAGCGAGTGCTCGTTCGACTCTTTCCCGTTCTTCGACGACTGTGTGGGAGGGGATTTAGCTGTCGCCCTTGTTGCGCTCGATTTTCTGTTGTACCGTAACGTATGACGCGATATTGTGTGCTGAAGCGTATGCTGTTTTTGTGTGTAGTGAAATATATAAACATTGCCGTAGAACACACACCCGCAGAAATCCATTTGTGGGGAGTCTTTAGGAATATTCTCTTTTGATGTTTTTTTTTGCTTATATTTGCTTCTTTGGGTTCCTCACTGCTGGCTGTGCTTCTGTACCGCGCCCACTGCGTTTCTTGTGTCTATGTGCCTGCATGTCTTCTATTTCCGTATTGTTTCTGCGGCTGCGTTAGGCAAGACACAGAGGCACGAATTTGCTACTGGGGAACTGCGGCGTCGTCCTTTTCCCCGGCGATGAAGTCGCGCCTTCACGCGGTGCTGGGGCGTTGCCTGAATAAAAAAACCTTGCAGCAGGGGGCCGTTGAGAGCGTGATGGAGACCACGACGATGTGATTGTTTGCCGACAGTCGCCGCATTTCCAAAACGATTTTGTTATGGTTTACTGTTTCAAAGGCATGGGCGTGGCCCACAAAGACAGCCGCCGTGCGGTGTTGTGGAGCGTTGCAGTGCATGGCAGCCCTGAGGTGCAGCAATTGATCGAGGGAGGAATTGTTGGGCCGAAGGCCAGGTGGCTGTGGAGACAACTGGGATTCGATGACGCCTCGGCTGCGTGCGGCACGAATACGTTACATGAGCGATCCGAGGCAGCTGCTCATCGCGACAGGTCGGTGTGAGTGGGAGTCGGATGCCGTTCTCCCCAGAATGGTGGGAAGGGTCTCATGACTCCACGTCGCCAATTCCGCCGGACGGCTTCTGTACGTAGGCGTATATTGAAAAGCCGGGGACGGCACGCTTCGCTACACGGCGTAGATGGCGCAGCGCTTCTCCATTCATTCTGTCGGGGACAGGCGCCGGTCCGAAGGGCAACAATCGTCGGGCGCGTTTGAGCTCTGCCATTTTCATTGGGGTGAAGTTTCTCGCATTCGTCAGGATCGGTGGCGGCGGGCAGGACTTTGGGTGCCGTGTTGCTTTTGCCGCCCAGAGCCTCACGAGGTGGCTGACCTCTGGTGTCTGCTGAGCATTAGGCCATCTGCTTTCATGGCTGGCATGCTCAGGGAGCGAGTGGCATACGCACGGCGTACTATCTGCCGGCTGTTACCGTCCGCGGACTCGAGTTTGGAGCGGAGCGTGTGCCAGCGGCTTTTGGGTACTTCGCGCAGCACTTCTCTGTGACGGAGTTTGAGCCGCTGACTGCGTTCTGCTTGGGGTGCGGCGGCGATTTCGCAGTTCGGCTCCGCCAGTCCTGGGGTCCAGAGTGGGGACGACTGGCGGTTTCCTGCCTGGACAGTTGCCTTAGTGGATTTCTGCATTTCGGATGCAATGTGCTTCTCTGTGCCGTTCATGTTGTTTAATTCTTGCGGGATTCTGCCGAATTGGTTGGTATTCCCGCTTTACTTATTCCAATCCGTCTTCTTCCATTTTAATTATTTCCGTTTAGGTCTCGGAACCACTGCGAGTGTGTCGTCTCCGATCAGAGCATCAAGGAGGATGATGCAGTGATCACTGTCCGGTGAGGGCTGTGCTGCCCAGTGGGTGACGACACCGTCTTCAGGCAGGGCGACGTCGTATGCTCAACTGCCCTGTTGTTTGGTGTACCTCTTGCGCTCTCCAATGTTGACGACCTGGGATACATTCTCGCACCGCTGCGCAACGGTATCGCCACGGGAGCCTGATGGGATGCTGCGATCCCAAGCCTCGCTGTGTGCGTTGGTGTCTGCACCCATTAGCTGTGGCCCGTCCGCGCAGAGCAGCCCATCCGACTCCTCCACCTTCATACTCTTTGCAGGGGAGGGAAGGAGATGCGCCGACGACACCGTCAGTTTTATTCCTGCCTCTGGGTGGCTGCTCGCTTGCGCAAGCCCGATGCCAGCGACAAGGGCCGGTCCTGCTTCCGCCCGCTGCCCCTCACAGACGAGAATGGACACGCCGCCGCCTGGACAGATGCAAGCAGTTCCATGCTGCTGGAACCCTGGCGGGCTGGAACCAGTGGTTTCAGGGTGAGGACATCTCCGCTCCACCCAACGCACGAAAAACACGTTCTCGTCATACAACATCACGCTCAGCGCCAAACGTTTTGCCAGAGTGAGACCCGCAGCGCCTTACCGTAACTCCTGCAGAAAGGGACGGGGATTTTCTTCCACATCTCCTCTCAGCACTGACACAGTACGGATGGTAGTGCTGACGGCACGCCAACGCGTGCCCCCAGACTTCGTGGTGTTGTAATGTGCCCGGCAATACGCGGCTGGCCCGTGCGCTGGTTGCTGCCGTCAGCCCTGCGCCAGCATCAAAAATTCCGTGAGGGAAGCATTGCTGGCTTCCCCCGACAATACGGAGCAATTGACCCTGGCACCACGCTGGGGCGGCCGGTATTGCCACTGAAAATGATGGGAAGGATTGGAGGACAAAACTGTCGGCCTCCATAACCGGATCTATTCCATTTTCTTGTGCCCTGAGTCCTACTGCGATTGCAATGGAGCAATAAGATAGTTTTTTTTTGTGGGAGGTCACAGCAATAAATACATCTGGTATGAGCAGTCGAACGGAGGAGGTACCGCGAACCACTGCTGGTTGTTGGTGAATTTTACGGAGACAAGCAGGGAAATAAAGGAATTAAGAAAACCAACTTGCGAAGACAACCGTCCTTGGAGCTTTGCGCTAAGAACAGCCTACAAGAAGATCTCTGCCACAAATTATTGGCGGCGTAGCCGCTGCTGTTAATGACGCTGAAGGAGGATTGGTGTTCCCTGTAAAAACTGTGAGTGTTGGGGGAAACCACATCTCACTGATCGCGTGCTTGGCAAAGCTTGGGAAATAAATGCTGTCGAGGGCGATATCTGCTGAGGGGTGAAGTAATCCCTTTGTCGTGTTCTGGGAAGGTGGAAATCTCATGATCACTGCATCCGATGGCGGCCAGCGGAGGGTGGACGCGTCCAGTGAAAATGGGGAGACGTGGGCGGAGCCTTTGGGGACACCCAATCGCCCGCCCGTGGGCCAACTGACATGGTAGACATGGAAAGGCGTTCTGAGCGGCTTCGTCACTGCGACGATTGAAGAAAGGGACGTGTTGCGCGTTACCCCGCCGGCGTGTTATAAAGCGAGCGAAAAGGAAAAGGGTCGGCCTTCTCTCTGGCTGGCGGGCGATGTTCGCATTGTAGGCATTGGGCTGGCATCCCGTAATTTGTATGCTGCTGCCGCCAGCTCCCTTTTTTACGAACGTGGTGAAGGCGAGGATGATGAAGAGGAGTTGATTTTACTGTGCGGGAAGAACGACGATGGGGAATGGGCACGCAGCCATTTGTCTGTGTGCCTGACTGCGAAGCTGAAGCGGGTGAAGGATTCGGTGAGGACTTTGAAGGAGCTGTGCATTTGTGTCTCCCAGTTCTGCCCTTATTCAAATGTCAAGAAAAATCTTCTGTCTGTCGAGGGCTGCGACACTTTCATGCCTCCAGCTGGGCTGGTTGGGTGTTTGTCCGGCAAATTATCCGAGACTACATGGAAGGAAGAGGAACTTGGGGGCTGAACGCTACGGAGACGGGTGGGGCAGCTGTGGAAGAAGGGTTTTCCAGTGGATCGGCTTCCAAGGGTGTTGGTTCGTGGGCGTAGCGGTCCGTTGGCAATCGGGGGAAGAATCAGATGTAGTGCCTTGCAATCATCGGGTTCACCTTTTGTGGAGGCGATGTCTATTTACAAGTTTTCACCATCTTGCGGCAGCATCTTTTTGATGGGTGTGGGGATAAATGAAACAGGCAGCGCTGTATTTCCTGAATTGTCGCAAGCGCATAAAATGAGGTGGGAAACAATGTTCAACGGAAATAAGGATACAAACGGAATCACTTGGGGACCGGGTAAGGAATGTCAGGTGGCGATTGTGCCTTGGACTGGTAGTCGGGTCTCTGTCTACACTACTGGCCAGCGTTTCGAGAATTCAGCATCGACTTCAGCGACTGGAAGGAGTTCACAGGAGATTGGACACTTTCGCATTGAAGGGGATGGAGGCAACGCAGACGACACACGGAGTGAGAGGCGTGTGACGACGAAAAACGTCTTTCTGTACAACCGACCGTTGAGTAGGGAAGAATTTCGGAAGTACATTGCACCCTGGCGCAGCCGGCCACTTCAACGTTGTGCCAGTGTCTAGTACTCTTGCTTGAAAAGAATCAAAAGGGCCGGAAGAGCCAAAGATGGAGCCGCTGTCAGCGCTGCCTGAGGAGTGGGTGAGCTGGCATTGAGGCCATTTCTGACAGCGTTTCTTCTTATTCCGAGAGCAGCACTAACTTGAGGGCGAGGGATTTAAGGGGTGAGAGCACCGTGCATGGGTGTGTGTCTCGGGTGTTTTCTATTCCGCTTTTGGGGCTGTGGGGCACTGCGGCTTCCTGTTGAGGTCTGGGAGAGTGAGGAGCTGCTGCAATCGTTGGAACACATCCGCAGCACCACTTCCAATTCCATTGCCTGCCGAAGAGTAATTTTTTCTTTTTCTTTTTATGCGTGTGTGTGTTTATACATTGAATTTTTTCTTTTGTGAAGTTTCTTTGATCATTCACACACATTCTCATGTGTGGCGCACCCTCTCCTTCCTGTTTGCTTCTGTTGTCCACACGCCGTGCCGGCCTCATTCCTGTGATTCCCACGGACTGCACAAAAGGAGGAACGGAGGAGCAGACCGTGTGCCACATGTAATTTGAGGGGCGTTGTGTGGGCTCGTGGAAAAGTACAATTTTTTTTTGTTACTTTTTCTTGGTGTGGGCAATATGTATACACAAACACACGGTCGTTTTTTGTTGCTTGAAACGTGAAATAGAAGTCCTGCCTGATCACTTTTTCTTTTGTGACTTTTGCTGGACTATTATTCTTTGTCTGCCTTCTATTGATTGTGTTTTGTTTTCTTTGTAAATCCCTTTTGCTCGCTTTTGTATTTTTTGTTCCCACTGTCTCTTTGTGTCTTTTTGTCCCGTTGGATGTCCCTCTGTCCGCTGTGCTGTTGGCATGCCCCCATTCTTTCATCTTTCCTGCTAGAGTCGCCGGTGGCCAGCGACGACGATTGTTTGTGTTCCCCTTTGCGATGACACGAGGGTGACTGGGCCCCGGCCTGCTGAGTGCAATCGGAGGGAGCGAGTGGTGTGCGCCGTGCGTCACTGTGAGTGTGGGACGCCACCCGCCACAACCCGTTGTGGAGTGTAATTTCAACTTGACGGGGCGGAGAGAAGTAAAGAACTGTACCGTGGGCTTGGATGCGCCACGTTCCTCTCGTTGCGGCCGTGGGTCTGTGCTGAGCGCATGGCTCTTTCTTGCGGTGCGGAATGGGTGGCGTTGCTTCACCGTGTGCTTCGTGCATGCGCTGTGTGGCGGACTTCCTTCCCGCATGGCACCGCCCCCGTGTGGGGGAGAGTGGAGGGAGCGCGGGTATGTGTGGGAGTGCGTGTGGCTGGATGCCGACCCCGCCCGCACATTTGGGGCCTCCACACACGTGTTTTTATTGACGTTGACAGCCTCTTGCGGCACTCAGGCCGTGGAAAGGGAGAGGGTATGGAGGTTTTTTTCTTGTGTTTTTGATTTTGAGGAAGGATGGAAGCTTTTTCTTCTGTGGTCTTTTCAGTGCTGTTGGCAGAAATTACGAGAAACATAAATTTGAGCAATTATAGGATGAAATTTTGATGCTGTTCCTTGTATGCTGCTCAATTGCCGCTAATTCACAAAGTATCCACGGCGCGATTTAGTGCGGTGCTGTTCGATAGGGGAGGGCGATGGTGTTGGCGGCGTGATTGCATCTGCGTGTCTTCTTTTCGGTGTTTGTGCTGTGACGAGGACTGTTCGTGGCCGGATCTCTCTGTGTGCCACTGTGTTGCTGTTGCTTTTGCCTCCATTTCCTCTGACCGAGCAGTTAGAGATAATTTGGCTTGACCAGCACAACTATCGTTTCAAGGTATTAGGGATTACTCGCAGTATTAGGTTTAGAATTAGTGGTATAGCGATCTATCGGAATTGTGTCTCTGTATTTGCCATCTGTATAAAGGGATTTGTTGGACAGGAGTTATGGTGGACGGGGCGAGTGCGACACACCACGACAGTCCTGTTGGTTCCTGTTTGGGTCTGTGGATGCGGTCTGCGGAGGGTGTGTGTCCGCGCAGCCGGCACTGTGTGCGGTGCAGGGCCATTACGGCTGTGCGTGTGGCGCTTCTTTTGGTGTTGGCGCTGGTTGTGGCGGCGGCGTGGATGTCCGCGGTGCATGCGGTGGTGTTGCGACTGCGGGGCGGCACGGTGGACAGAGCCATCACGGTTGGCCACGCCGTGGACACGGTGCTGATGGACGGCGTGTCCATCACGAACGGCGTGGCTGTGGTGTTCGACGTTGCGGCGATGCTTCCCGGCGCGCTGCGCATCGAATTGAGGAACTGCGTGTGCGACGGCGGTGCGCAGATCTACGTGCGGGGCTACAGCGGCGAGCCGACGAGTGACCGGAGCCTGGAGGTGAGCGTGAGCGGGCTGTCCGGGAGCTACTGCTCGCTCGTGTTTATGCACAGCCTGCCGGAACACACGAACGTGACGGTCCGTGACTCGACAATTGTGGCGGCGGGGCCGATGCGCTACTCCCAGCTGGGCGGACTGACGGACGCGGTGGCTTCGCCGCTTGTGCTGCACGCGATTTCGCTGTTGCAGTCGCAGCTGCGTGTGAGCAACACTGTGCTGAGGTCGTTGCACGCGGGTGGGTCGGCGGTGTACGTTGGCGGCGGCGTGGACCTGCTGTCGAGCGCGGTGGTGCTTGACGGCGTGTTGCTGGAGGCGTCGGGCGGTCCGACCGCATCCGCGATGCATGTGGCGTCCTCGTCGCGTCTCAGCCTGCAGAGCCACTCGGTGTTCTCCGTGACGAACGTCTCGGTTGTGAGCAGCAGCGGCGGCATTGTCCTTGGAGAGCGCCTTGCGGTGTTTGATTCGGTGCTGCGCTTTGTGCGCGTCGAGGGGTCTGTTGCGTCGTCGCTGGTGCGCTGCGACGGTGGGACGGTTGGTGTCGGCGGGTGGCTGGAGCTGCGCGACGTGTGGGCGGTGGGCGAGGCGTCGTCGGTGGCGTCGCTTTCGGGTGTGACGCTGAGCGGCGGCACCGTGTCGATTGCGCGCTGCGCTGCCGCTGGCGCGACGCTTGTCTCCGGGCCGACGATCACGAGCGGCGTCGTGTCGGTGCAGTGCAACCGTGCCGGCGGCCGGGTGCTGCGGAGCCGCGACGAATACCGCATGGCTGGCCTGCCCTCCGTGAGCGTGGTGCCGTGCGACGGCTGTGCGGCTGCGCTGGCGTGCTTCGATGCGCTGACTGCGTCGTTCTCCGACTGCGTGTGCAGCTGCCGTGCCGGCGGCGTGGGCGAGGCGTGCCTGCCGTTCGACGTGCCGCCTGCGAGGGCCGGTGGCGGTGGTGGCGATGCTGCGGAGGGCTGCGTGAGTGGCGTGACGCTGACGGAGTCGGTGACGGTTGGCGGCTGGCGGGCGACGGCGTGCTTCGACTCGGTGGTGTTTAGCGGGCCGATCACTGTGGCGGTGGACCTGCGCTTGATGGACGCGTTCGCTGACGCGCTGAACGTGACGCTGCGCCACTGCGTGCTTGCGGGCGGCGCGCAGCTGCGGATTGGCGGCCTCGGCGAGAGCACGGCGCGCTTGATGCCGCACGCCCTCGTCAACATGACGAATGTGACGTCGCTGGAGGGCACGATTGTGCTGCATGGCGCGATACCGCCGAACTCGAGTGTGCTGCTGGCGAACTCAACGCTGCGTGC
>NW_920251.1:0-19188 GCF_000209065.1 Trypanosoma cruzi
TCGGCTCTGCTGACTTCGGCTCCGCTGGTTTGGGCTCTGCTGACTTCGGCTCCGCTGGTTTGGGCTCTGCTGACTTCGGCTCCGCTGGTTTGGGGTCCGCTGACTTCGGCTCCGCTGACTTCGGCTCTGCTGACTTCGGCTCCGCTGGTTTGGGCTCCGCTGACTTCGGCTCCGCTGGTTTGGGGTCCGCTGACTTCGGCTCCGCTGACTTCGGCTCCGCTGGTTTGGGCTCTGCTGACTTCGGCTCCGCTGGTTTGGGCTCTGCTGACTTCGGCTCCGCTGGTTTGGGCTCTGCTGACTTCGGCTCCGCTGGTTTGGGCTCCGCTGACTTCGGCTCCGCTGGTTTCGGCTCTGCTGACTTCGGCTCCGCTGACTTCGGCTCCGCTGGTTTGGGCTCTGCTGACTTCGGCTCCGCTGGTTTCGGCTCTGCTGACTTCGGCTCCGCTGGTTTGGGCTCTGCTGACTTCGGCTCCGCTGGTTTGGGGTCCGCTGACTTCGGGTCCGCTGACTTCGGCTCCGCTGACTTCGGCTCCGCTGACTTCGGCTCTGCTGACTTCGGCTCCGCTGGTTTGGGCTCTGCTGACTTCGGCTCCGCTGGTTTGGGCTCTGCTGACTTCGGCTCCGCTGGTTTGGGCTCCGCTGACTTCGGCTCCGCTGGTTTCGGCTCTGCTGACTTCGGCTCCGCTGACTTCGGCTCCGCTGGTTTGGGCTCCGCTGACTTCGGCTCCGCTGGTTTGGGCTCTGCTGACTTCGGCTCCGCTGGTTTGGGCTCCGCTGACTTCGGCTCCGCTGACTTCGGCTCTGCTGACTTCGGCTCCGCTGGTTTGGGCTCTGCTGACTTCGGCTCCGCTGGTTTGGGCTCCGCTGACTTCGGCTCCGCTGGTTTGGGCTCTGCTGACTTCGGCTCCGCTGGTTTGGGCTCCGCTGACTTCGGCTCCGCTGGTTTGGGCTCCGCTGACTTCGGCTCCGCTGGTTTGGGCTCCGCTGACTTCGGCTCCGCTGGTTTGGGCTCTGCTGACTTCGGCTCCGCTGGTTTGGGCTCCGCTGGTTTGGGCTCTGCTGACTTCGGCTCCGCTGGTTTGGGCTCCGCTGACTTCGGCTCTGCTGACTTCGGCTCCGCTGGTTTGGGCTCTGCTGACTTCGGCTCCGCTGGTTTGGGCTCTGCTGACTTCGGCTCCGCTGGTTTGGGCTCTGCTGACTTCGGCTCCGCTGGTTTGGGCTCTGCTGACTTCGGCTCCGCTGGTTTGGGCTCCGCTGACTTCGGCTCCGCTGGTTTGGGCTCTGCTGACTTCGGCTCCGCTGACTTCGGCTCCGCTGACTTCGGCTCCGCTGACTTCGGCTCCGCTGGTTTGGGCTCTGCTGACTTCGGCTCCGCTGGTTTGGGCTCTGCTGACTTCGGCTCCGCTGGTTTGGGCTCTGCTGACTTCGGCTCCGCTTGTTTGGGCTCCGCTGACTTCGGCTCCGCTGGTTTGGGCTCTGCTGACTTCGGCTCCGCTGACTTCGGCTCTGCTGACTTCGGCTCCGCTGGTTTGGGCTCTGCTGACTTCGGCTCCGCTGGTTTGGGCTCTGCTGACTTCGGCTCCGCTGGTTTGGGCTCTGCTGACTTCGGCTCCGCTGGTTTGGGCTCTGCTGACTTCGGCTCCGCTGACTTCGGCTCCGCTGACTTCGGCTCCGCTGACTTCGGCTCCGCTGGTTTGGGCTCTGCTGACTTCGGCTCCGCTGGTTTGGGCTCTGCTGACTTCGGCTCCGCTGGTTTGGGCTCTGCTGACTTCGGCTCCGCTGGTTTCGGCTCTGCTGACTTCGGCTCCGCTGGTTTGGGCTCCGCTGGTTTGGGCTCCGCTGACTTCGGCTCCGCTGGTTTGGGCTCCGCTGACTTCGGCTCCGCTGGTTTGGGCTCTGCTGACTTCGGCTCCGCTGGTTTGGGCTCTGCTGACTTCGGCTCCGCTGGTTTGGGCTCCGCTGACTTCGGCTCCGCTGGTTTGGGCTCCGCTGACTTCGGCTCCGCTGGTTTGGGCTCTGCTGACTTCGGCTCCGCTGGTTTGGGCTCTGCTGATTTCGGCTCCGCTGGTTTGGGCTCCGCTGACTTCGGCTCCGCTGGTTTGGGCTCCGCTGGTTTGGGCTCCGCTGGTTTGGGCTCTGCTGACTTCGGCTCCGCTGGTTTGGGCTCCGCTGACTTCGGCTCCGCTGGTTTGGGCTCTGCTGACTTCGGCTCCGCTGGTTTGGGCTCTGCTGATTTCGGCTCCGCTGGTTTGGGCTCCGCTGACTTCGGCTCCGCTGGTTTGCGCTCCGCTGACTTCGGCTCCGCTGGTTTGGGCTCCGCTGGTTTGGGCTCCGCTGACTTCGGCTCCGCTGGTTTGGGCTCCGCTGACTTCGGCTCCGCTGGTTTGGGCTCCGCTGACTTCGGCTCCGCTGGTTTGGGCTCCGCTGACTTCGGCTCCGCTGGTTTGGGCTCCGCTGACTTCGGCTCCGCTGGTTTGGGCTCTGCTGATTTCGGAAATGGAATGGTGACTTTATTCGCGTTGAGGGCGCCAATCTCCGTTTCATTCAACGGGCGGTTGTACAGAAAGACGTTCGCCACTGTTGCATGGATTTTTCTGCTGCTCAACTGCTCATCGTACGCGCCAAAGTAAAAGTGTGAGACCGCGTCCAGACTTTCATTGAACGAATTTCTCAGCCTCATATTCCAAAGGGGAGTCCCGTCAACGTACACGGAGCCCACACCGTCATGCATTTTGAGCACCACGTGATACGTTTTATCCAGCTCCCATGCGGTAAAATGCTTCGGGAACAACTCATGCTCCACGCTCCACTCCATATTATTATCGTACGACAGTCCCAGGAGTGTTGTCTTCCCCATTTTCTTCAGTCCCATCAGGGGAGTGATGCCCTTCGGCACCTCGTGAATCGACACCGTTGCCGCAAGAGTAAACCCATAGTTTGCAAAGTGGAACGGTCTGTTCGGCCACTGCTTTTCCACGGGCCACTCGGCCCCTGCGTCATGCCCTTCGAACGTCAACCCACTGGGAGCCTTTTTCGTCGCACCCCTCGCAACGGCATTCACCCCGAGGTACTCGTCCTCCCACTTGTCCCCACGGAGCGTATCGGCCAAATGGCCCACAAGCCCAGCCGTGGGGATAGGAACAGAACAGTCCCATCTTGACAGCGCGGCGTTCGCAGCGCCTGTGCTGCATCGTCTCAAGGCATTGTCCTTCACGGCCCAAGTATCCAGCGCATGTCTTATCCTCTGCAGCTCATGCGTCAGATCCAAGGGGTAGGCTACGGAGTCGCTTCCAAAACCTGTCTTGTACAAACAATACAGCTTATCATTCGCGTACAACAGAGAGCTGGAGGTCGCGCCATACCCAGTGGGTAACAGGCCAACGTGGTAAATGCGGTTCGTGTCCGTTAGCCAAAGGTGAATCTCGCTCCTTTCTTTGTCCCCGAAATATTCCGGCTGGGTGAGGAGGATCACCTTCTTTCCATCAATGGTTGCAGTGATGAATCCACCCTGAATGTGGAGCCCAGAACCTGCGATTGAGTTGCTCCACACGCGCGAGAGCGTCCCCAGAGCCTCCGTCCACGTGTTCCCCTTGTCAGTCGACTCGTACACCCTTCGGCGACCGTACTTGCATGAGGTGATCATGATGATTTTCCCAGCCTCCCATTCAAGGATACTGGGGTTGGTGCAGCCCGCATGTGTCGCGCTTTTCGCAAAGGTCCAGTGCTGTTGACCGGGATTCAAGTACATGATTTTGGACGCAGTGTCCCCTCCCTTTGTCAGAAGCTGCACGGGAAACACGAGCGTGCCATCCTTCATTTTCGTGATGGGAGTACTGGCATCGTTGAGGAAGCCAATCATGTCACCGGGTTGATAGGGATAAGGAAGGCGAATGCTCATAGAGACGGAACTCATCGACAAACCTCCGGTTTGTCCAGGCCTTGTGTCCAGAAAATGGATAACAGACTCCACACCACTTCCTCCCCACTCATCAGCAAACCGAATTCTGGCCCCATTCCGTAAGTCGTAGCCCTCCACAAAAGCAAAAAGCGATCCGAAGGGTCCAAAAGACGACGGAAACGACATCCAGTAAGAGTGTGCAGCAAAACTATCAATATCTTCAGGTCTCGGGTACGGACTCCAATTCACCCCACGATTCATGCTGAGCTGTGCCGTCAACTGCATGGACGCACTCCCGCTCCCCACAGTTCTATTGAACTGAGCTCCAGCAATGGCCAGCAGCATCCCGTTCACATTCACAAGATGGGGATTGCGGAAAATGTGGCCAGCGGCCGCTGTGTTTGCGACTGGATACTCCCTTGGCAACTGCTCCAAACTGTGTCTTCCATAGGAATCGCCCACTCTCGTTCCATAGTTTTGGGCCTGCACAGGCCCCGCGGCGCCGCACATCATAACGACGAGGAGAAGCGGCACCGCGGAAGTAAACACACGCCGGGACATGTTGGGCCTCTGCTGCTCACTCTCTCCTCCTTCCCTCCTCCTTCCGCTGGATCCGGTCACGCGGCGACGGTTGTGTGTGCGGGGTGTCTTGACAGCTGCAGCAACACGTGAGAGCATATAAATATATTTGTGCGCGTGGGCAATGTGTGTGCTGTTGGTCCTTTCAGAGACTTCGAATTTCACAGTAGTGATTAGCGCTTGTTTTCTTTCCTAGCGTGTTTGTGTTCAAGAAGTGGAGAGTACAGCAGCAACAGCGGCAATAAACCAGAAAAGTCGGCGGAGAGCAAAGTAGAGCACCCACGCAGAGAGCGGGGCACGAGACAAACGCCAGTCTCGGGAAGAGCACAGCCAACGCCCACAGAAAAGAGCAGCAACACGGCAAGTCACGGCGAGCCGTCGGTGTGTGCGGGCCAGCCCTCACGCGGTGCAACACGCCACACCCAACAGGGAATGACAGACAGACAGGCGGAGGGAGATAAATGGATGCCGACAAGAGGCACTCACAATCAACATGGCCCGTGAGCATGCGGCCACTCCACGCAGGAACACAGGAGAAAAGGGTGAGAGGAAAAAAGCAAGAAGCAGCACAAATACACGAAGGGAACAAACACCAGTCTCAGAAAAAGCACCGCCACGGCCCTCATACTGGCCGGCAACTCCACACCAGCAGACACACACCATCGCAGTGCCGTCAGTCCGCGGGTAAGAGGATTCGGCCCTCCACACAACAAACGCACACACCGCCAGCAATCATCCACCAATAGACAACAACAAGAAGCGACACACCGCCACCGCCTCCAAGCTCCATCCCACGGACAACGGGATACGGCCACAGCCCGCAGCAAACAAGTATCGCACACGGAGCGAGCAACCACCCAAAGAGCCACAAGCAGAAGCGCATCCTCATCCAGCCATGACGCGGCGCCTCAGTCCACGCGGTCACACGGAGCGCACTGTTTCCTCAATAGAAATTATTCGTCGTCCATCCCTTAAAGATGCTTCTGTTAGTGATGGGCCTTAGAACACAATAGAAGGAAATGGACAATGCGGTAACGCCGTGACAGAGCCAGCCACAATGATTCCCTCATACCGGGGCAATTCTCCAATTACGCCTCGTATGCACACACAATTAACATACCATATAAAGTTCACCCAATGTTTTTCACCAGAAGCCAAACAACCCCTTTCCCTCCCTAATTTATTCTGTCACTGTTAAGTTCGATAGCGTTGGACATTTTGGCATTTGTGTGCGGTGCTGCCGCATGGGGCTGGTGCACCCGCACCGTATGCAAACAAAAGTATCAAAAAATATATAACTCCCACAATATTTCTTTACCAAAAGTCAAAATTGCCCCTTTCCCCAATCTTGTTCTCCTATTTCGTTTTTGTTTTTTTTTGCACACTTCGGAGTGCTTCGTCTCTTCTAAATTCTCCGGATGATATTGACACTTGGTACTGGCGCACCTCTTCCTCCCAGAACACCGAATCTCACGGCTCTCGTCGCTCACATTATCGGAATTGTCGACATCACATCTCTGCCAGCCATTCATCGGCGTGCTGTCTGCGTGCTGCACATAAATAATTCCCCACGACATGTCTCGGGATAATTCCTCCCAAACATCAAAATACGCCGCCAGGCACTCAGTGAACTGCCTCACAGTGCTGGCGGTGGTGTGATGCCCACCCGCCGTAGTCATCCGCAGCCCAACCAGCGTCACTGGATTGGACTCCGAGAAAAAAAAAGGCGTCCACCAGCGGAAAGTTTGTGGCCCACGGTTTGTACAGCACCCCGTACTTTATTTTACGGATCGTTTTTTCATATTCACTCGGCAGCAAACCCTCATCTCCCTTGGGATGCAATTCAGGGGCCAACTTCAAGACGCAGGGCTTTGCTTGACGTCCTGTTGGCGGCTCAAACTCCGTGAGTTTCGTCGCTATTGTCTTGACAAAGGCACTCTCCGTGAACGATTTCAAAGCAAACCATCCAAAAAAAATTGGCAAAATATTATCCTTCGACGCCAACATCAGCCTCAAAAAGCCATTTTATTTCGTTACACTTGGGAAGCGTTCCAATGTCCGTTCCTCGAGGCAATCAGATATCGGTGCATTGAAAAGGATCACACCGCCTGCGTATATTTCCCGAACAACCTTCACAGGCTTGTGGGACGGATCCTCAGAATACCATGGCGACTCACCTCCCCGTGAAAAGTACTCATTCACAGTTACCTCGTTGATCGATTGCAATGCAAACCTCACCGCTCCACAGCGTTCCTTAAACGCCTCCTCATCAAAGACGTGACGTGGAATCGTTCCCAAAAGATACATGTGTTTTTTGACCCCTTTCCAGTATTCCGCTTGTTTCTCTTTAGTCTCATCACGCGTTATCCAGGCACACATCGCCTTCACATCCATTTCGTCGGGGCAATTCACGATGGTTCGCGCGGCCTGTAGTTGCTTCGCCCACTCATCATAGTTGGTTACCTTTGGGAATGACACCGCAATCATGCCCCATCCGGTTGAGGGTAAAAAATGTCTCAGTGGCGGCGTTCCCTCCTTTGCCACATCGTAGATAATATACACATTCCTCCCATGCCCCCTCAAACTTCTCAACTCAGAGATGCACATGTCCTCATCGCTGTATCTTGTCGCCGCTCTGGTGGTCTTGTCAGACACGTACGCATCTCCTCCACCAAAACAGTGGACTACCACTTGGATTTTCTCGACATCGCAGTGCAGCAGCTGGTAGACGAGGTACGAGCCGGCAGCCACCGATTTCCCGATCCCGGGCGTCCCAACCAACACACGTCGCTCGGGCGTACAGTCGGTCCCACGGTGAGGGCTGAACAATTCGGTTACATCGCCCTTGACGATCCGCCACACTCGCTCCAACTCACAGTTCACGTAGCAGTCACGAGTGGATTCATCCTCCTTCCACGAGTAGGGACATCCCTTGTCCGAGGTGAGCACCATCAGCCTGGGACGTGCTGCACCGGATTGCTGCACTCCGTCATCCTTTTCGAGACTCACGCCATCTGCCTTGTACGTCCATGGCTGCGGTGGTTTCCCCTCCCTCATAAGCCTCCATTCCCGTCCCCTCGCCGTCAGCAACTTCCACGACATGGTGCCACCTCGCATTGTACACAGACTCGTAGCATCCCTCCAGGCATCTTGGTGCGCTCGACTTCTTTGGGTTCCTCGCTTCCTCGGCGGCTGCATCCAAAAACCTTTTGGTGACGCCATGAACGCTTGCCTTTACCTCCGCAGAAGCTGCCAGCCACCTCAGTAGATTGTACATGCCCTTATCGTAAAGCCTGTGTACATCTTCTTCCATATCCATTTCACCCCTTACAGCCCTCTCCATCCTCACATAACGATCTGTTGCCTGTATTTCGCCCAATACTCCCGCATCGCGGATATACCTCGTGGGGTCCTTGAAAAACTCCTCCAGAAAGAAATCCCGATTGGTGTCCATAGCGCCCCTGCCGTCCAATTCCATCGCAAGAAAGTCATTCAGCTTCATTTCCTTGACGCGAACTCTTCCCTCAAACACCGCATCATCAGTACGCAGAGGAAACAGCAATTCCCAGTTCTTGTCGTTCTCGCCTTGCCCTTTCTTCTGCCTTCCGCCTCTTTTCTCTCAGCACATAAGAGTGGGCTGTGATTATTTGTGCCCTTGCAAGAGGAGTGACCGTATCCTTTTTTTTTTTTACGTCACTACATTGCCTGAGAGTGATAATACTTTCGTCTCCAAGCTTATTTGAAGCCTCCAATAGCATGTAAAACTCCTCACCCTTTTTTCAGCTCTTGGTATTATGGCCGCAATGTCTTTATTGTGCTCAATAACACTTAGTCTTGGATGAACTCATTGGGGCTACTCCAAAAATCCCTCATATAGACGTTCTCATTGAATTCCACGACACCCCTGCCGCCAATATAATTACAAAGTAAACCATTCAGCCTCATTTTGGTAATGCGTCCCTTTCCCTACAGCAGTACTTTATGCCGCCAACTGTCAAGAGTCCAATTTGTTCGCCGCGTTTCCTCAACTCCTCTGCGAGTTGCAGCGTCGGAACCATCGCCGAAGCTACTGCAAGGCCCCATCACAACACCCGTGTGGTGAAGCATCCCACTCACACCGCCCAACTGCGGCCAGCAGGTGCCGCTGGCTCCAAAGGACACTCGCGGCTGTTTCGTCCCGCTGTCCCAGTGGCGTTGGGCGTGGCACTCGCACGGCGGGGCGGTCGGTGCGCCATGCAGCCGCACTGCAACGCCTGTCGGCGAAACAGTCGAGGCCCACCGCCCCCGCAGCAACGCAACGTGCAATCGGCAACAACACCGCCACATTATCGCCCTTTTTTTTTTGTTTTATTCACGTTGTCTGTTTGTTTGCCCCATCACCGACACCAAAAATAAGTGCACACCTTCACAAAAGGGAAGGAACAAAGAGAAAAGGAGGCACGATCCCACCGTCCCGCAGCGGGCCAACACTTTCCTCCACCCACCACCATTGCCGCACAGGAGACCGCAGTCACATCGCAGAGTCAGCACCACAATGTGCACCGCACCATCGTGCAGTGAACGATGGGCGAGACGCGGCCATGCATCGCCCCGCTTCATTTTCCCACCACTCAAGTGTTGCGTGCCCGCACAAAGTAGCAAACAGAATCAGAGTGCACACAAACCCAATCATCCCCCTCACTCGCTGAAGCACATTATTCGCATGGAGTGGTATCCAAGCACACAGCAGTAGCTGGTTGCACAAAATTTCCCTGCCAACCCTGCAAAGAGACACAACAACTCTGCGGAGTCAAATTAACAGCCCCTCGGTGTTGCCCGCAGTTCACATGGCAGGAATAATTCCACGCACGCATAGTTCCGGACTCCTCGCTGTTTGAGTGCCCAACATAACAAGTGAAAAGGTACTTCCGCGCAAGACGGCATTTAAATACGTGAAATCTTCAGCCTGTTTCGTTTGACGGCGTCGGCGAGCAGTCCCACACAATCCAATCAAAGTGACACGCCGGACAGAATGGCGTCAGCTAATAATAAATAAAAATAATTGCGCCAATGCAAAAAGCAGCAGGGATTTGGGTTTTGCACCCAAATTCGAGGGCGACAGTGGCATGAGAGTGTGTACGTGTGCAATACCTTTCGTGGGACGGTGCTGCCCTCAATCCCGTCGTGCCCCGACACAAAAGGACAACAAAAAAAGGGGAGCACACTCTCCAGAAAAGGAGCGACGGTTGGGCAGTCAACCCACGTTTCTTCGCAAATAACATCCACATATGTGGACTCCTCCTCAAATATGTACCTCCCTGGACACCGCATACATGACGTGTGGTTTCGTCACTCGCAATGTGTTTTTCCTCCCGCAAGCAACAAGAGGATGGCCGTGGCGCAGATCCACTCAAGGGAGGCAATCGGGGCAGACACGGTTGGAAACCAAAGATCATGCAAAATAAAAAAGGAGGGGGCAATAACTCCTCCAAGCCACGGAATCGTGCAATGTTCATCCCTCTTCTTCTAAACTGAAACGTCCTCAACAGAACAAATGCAACGGACACATGTGCAGCACAATATATTTCGCTGTCCCGCATTCCATCTTACTTCCCATGCGTGCCACGGCGGTGTTGCCTGCGTTACATCTGAGATGACTCCAAAATATCAGGCACCACGCTGTGGAGAGTGGATGCTTGACGAACGTGACCGCGTTAGTGCCTAACACGAAATGACGTCAAGAAAAAAAGCATCCGCGACTCAAGATACACGTGTGTGGCCGTACTAAAGCAACACTGAGACACGTGTGGAACAACGTAAAAGGACAGGAGGAACCACCAGAGTAATCCGAAAAAAACATATCAAAAAATGCACAAAGAAATACATCATTCCAAATAATTTTCCGTTCATTTTTCTTTTTTCGCATTTTATACAACATCATAACCAACGAGAAAAAAAAGCATGCCCTCCCACACAGTCATCGGGGAACAGGAGAGAGAGTCATTGCAGGCACCCGCACAGAAATAGAAACAATGCACAGAAAAAACAGCGAAAATGCCGTTGCGGAGTCCGATGGGTGGCTGTGGTGCGCAGCAGCAGTGGCCCCACGCCCTCCCTCATCGACGAGCAACGCACACGTCAAAATTTCATTTATTGAAAGCCACAGAGGGGCGTTATCGTTTTTTGTCCCTAATGTTTTTTCAAATAAATTCTATAAGACGCACAACAGCCACCATCGCAGAGCACGTCCTCGTTACTGAGTAAAAATCTGAATAATAACCCCGAAATCCGGAGAGGGCGCTGCAGCGGCGAGCGTGCAACACACACCCGTGACACAGCCGTCCTGGGCTAGCGCGATACCTCGATAATCCGTTCTTGCCAAAATCAATAAAATTAAGAAACAACGACTCAAACAAACATCCGATAAATAATAATAAAGATGTAAACACATTGCCAAAAGCACCTACGTTATACCGCATCCATGAGGAACCTCGTATATTCTCGCCACGTGGAGGTACTGTTTGGGCAGACACTTTCCAACTCCAGCAGAAACTGCGCCCACTTTCTTGAGCAGCACAAATTCATTACTTCTCCGGCGTGGCACAACCAATTATTCAGCCTGCAATGGATACACCGTCGAACAGGCTCAGGGCGTCTGAGCGGGTGTCACCGGCCATGAGCTGCAACGGCGGTGCGGGTGGTCGGTACGACGACGCGCCAGCGGTGCCTGAGGCGTACGACGATGACGTCATTTCGTGGGGCTTCCGCGCCTCTTCGTCGCTCCCATCGTCATCGCGCAGCAGCGCCTCCAGTCCGCCACGCCGCGGCTCGCGCAGCTCCTGCCAGTGGCGGTCCTCCGCGTACCACACAACGATGCTGTACACAGCGATCGCGAGCACCACAGTCGTCAGAAGCAGCACGATAGCCGTGTACGCCCTCGCACCGCCGTCGCTCGGCGCAATGTGGTTGGCCGCGCTGATCACGCACAACGCCGCAAGGAGTGCAAAGCTCGCAGTCTGCAACACCGTCAGGAAGGCCGAGCGCATCATGTTCGTGAAGGCAACCACGCCCGCACCCGCAAGCAGCACAGCCGCCATGCAGAAGTACAGGACGTGGCAGCCTCCCACGGGCGGGTGCACAGCCGCAATCAGGCCCACCACACACAGCACCGACAGCTGGAACACGCACCAGTACACGCGGCTGCCCCTCATGTTCGTCAGCATGCCGCCGTACATCTGCTGCTGCGCCGCGGGATACCAATACCCGACGGGGTACAGCAGGCGCTCGTGCAGCGGCTTCCTCGAAAACTGCCAGTACTTCGTGAAGCTCGCGCCCACGTGGCGAGCAATAAAGTAGCACACGCCAGCAGGGAACGCTGCACCGTACAGCACGCCAACGACAGCAATCACGCGGTGCTGCACGCGGGCGCCGGGCATCGCCAGTGCAAACACGGAGCCGAAGAAGATGCCGAGGTGCATCGCGTGCGCCACGACGTACGTCAGGCTCGGGAAGCGCATTGCCGCCCACGCACTCGCCGCGTCCACGCCGCGCCACCGCTGGAAGGCGGCCGTCACACCGCAGTGCACGCACCCAAACACAGCGGCGAGAAGCGCGTTGCCCACCACCATCCACAGCGGATCAAGGGCAGCGAACACCGACAGGAAGTACGGCAGCGCAACGGTGCTCGCACGCTCCTGCGCCGAGGCGCATGGCATCCTCGCAAACACGCCGAGTGCCTGCATCTCCAGGATGGAGCCCAGCCCGCCAGTCACCACCACGGCAACAGCCGTCGCACCCGCAACGACGCCGGTGATCGCCGAGAGGACGCTGGCAGCGGCGGGCAGCGTGTCGGACCTGATCGTGAAGGACCCAAGCAGCACACCCTTGCAGCCGCCGGACACCGCCACAGCGTCGCAGCGAATGACTATCGTCTCGTCGGCAACAATGAAGTAACCGCGGTGCACGGGCACAGCCAGCTCCAGGACAGTGGACGGATTCGTCGCGTTGCGCACCCACGTCGCGTTGCTCAGCATCGCTCCCCACGGACCGCCGAAGCCGCTCGGCTGCGCCGTCGATGTAGGCACAAAGCTCAGGTGCGTGCCGAGCTGCGGATCGCTTGCCCAACGAAACGGCGGCGGCAGCGCCACCATCAGCAGTGTCGGGACGGCGCTCCCACTGCCGCGAACGTCGTTCTGCGTCAGGCTCCCACCAGCCGCCGTCGTCGTCACAGCAAGCGTCGGGCACGCCACGTCGCTCCACCACAGCGTGCTGCTCACCGACGCCGTCGGGGTCCGCGTGGGCGGCAGCGCCACCGTCTCCGTCACCTGCAGCGTCTCCGTCGGCCCATGCTGCGTCGGACTGTGGTGCGCCGTGCTCAGGCTCGGCGTCCACGTCGGCGTCAGGCTGCGCGTCTCCGTCAGCGTCGCCGTGTGGCTCAGCAGCGTAATCCCGGACGTGCGGTTGCACCCGTCCACGTGCGGCAGATACACCGGCAGGCAGTCGCGCCCGTACCCGCCCTCAGCACAGCGGCAGCGGCACGACCCCGGCATCGCCCTCGTCGCAGCAGCAAAGCAGTGCACGTCGGCGTCGCACACGCCACACGCCACGGGGCGGAATTCCCCGATGATGCCGGCGGATCTGTAGTCCATCGGCTGCAGCGCCTGCCCGTTGAGCGTCAGGCACCCCACAACGAACCTTCGGCCGGCGCCCCCGAGCGCAACGGTGCCGTCCATCACGACGGGCCCGCTGCCGGCGTTCCCGTGGAGCGTCAGCGTGCTCTGCACAAGGTCCGCACTGCGCGGGTACGACGGCACCGACAGAAGCCTGCCGCTGACGCTGTTGCCGCGCACCGACAGCCACGACCCGAACGCAAACGACGCCGACCCCCGCAGCACCAGCAGCGCGCCATCGGTCAGCGCACCGGCGTTGTCGTTCACTACAACGGCGGACGCGTTGGCCTCCACCCCGCTGTCAAACACCAACCCATGCGCAGCGTACACCTGGCTCCCCGACACGCGCAGCACAGCGCCCCCCGACGCAACCACGTGCGCACTCGCGTACAACGCATAGTCGCCACCGAACACAGCCGCGTCCAGTGCGACACCGCCACCGACAAGCTCCAGCACGGCGCCGTCCACCACCACCGTCCGCCCACCAGTCACCACGGTCACGAGGGCCACGCCGGACACAACCAGCACGGACCGCAGAAGCCGCAGGCCCGACAGCACAAGCACCGGTGCGTACGGCGAGGACTGCGAGCCGGGAAGATACACAAGCGGCGTCGGCCTCGTGGCAACCAGCAGAGAGTCCGTCACCGTCAGCACAGACCCCGCGGGGAACGTGCCGGTCAGCACAAGCGCACCGTTCAGCGCCTCCACATCGCACACCGACAGCTCCACCGGCAAGCTCTCGTCGCTCCCCGCCGCACCCGCACCGCGCAACGCTCCACCGCCCATCACGTACAGCACGGCGCCGTTCTGCAGCGACACGTTCTGCACAACAATCCGCACGCCGTCTCGCGCCATCCACGGCACGTAGAGCACCGGACTCACGCCGTCCAGCACAACGTGGCGCAGCGTCACCTCGCTCGCACCGGCAGGCACAACAAACACCGACTGCACCGTCACGCCCTCGCGGACGAACACACTCGGCGCAGTGCCCACAGCGGGCGGCAGTGCGGGAGCACCCACAGGCACGCACGTCTCGCCGTACCCGCCGCTGCCGCACGCACACACGCACACACCGTTCCTCATGCTCGCCGACGCCGTCCCGGGCGCGTAGCAGTGCGTGTCCCTGTCGCAGTCGTCGCATCCAGCAACGTCGATGCTCCCAGCGTCGCCAAAACCAGCCGCGGCGTACTCCTCCGCCGTCGACAGGAGAATTCCACCCGCGTCGTTGCACGCCACCCTCACATGCGCCCCAGCCGCGAGCGACAGGCTCACCGACAGCATCCGTGGCAGCAGCGCTCGGTTGCGCACAAAGCTCAGCGTGCTCCCAGCAGCGGTCACGGCGCCAGCGGCGTAGAGCATCTCCCTCGAGACGCCGTCGTGCACGTTGCCCCTCGCCAGCAGCATCGACCCGCCAGCCAGCCTCACCGTCGAATCAAATGCCACCGCGTAGTCCTCCGTCGACAAGAATTCGCTCCGCACAAGCGCCACAGCGGAGCCCGACACGCTCACAGCCCCACGCACTGACACCGCGTGCTTGCACAGCAGGAAGTCGCTGTCAACAAACGCCACCACGGAGCCGCCACTGGCCGCGACACCGCCCTCCACCGACACGCACGACTCCAGCGCCGTCTGCACCAACAGCCCGTCCACGTACAGCGCACCGCGCGACGACAGCGCCACGCCGCCAACCAACAACACGCCAACAGCGTCACGGAACACAGCCGCCACATGCGTGCGCGCGATGGTCAGCACACTCCCAGTCAGATTCACGTTGTGCACCACGAGGCACGCGGAGAGGTCGCCAAGGTCGTAGGCGCCGCGGTACGCAACACGTCTCTCTGCGATCAGCACCGAGTCCACCACAGTGACGCGCGAACCCGGCGGAAATCGGTTCGCCACCAACACGCCGCCGCCGGAGCGCGACTCAAGCCCGCTGACCAACACATCGACGCGCTCGCCAGCAGGCGGGTCGGACAGCCACCCAACAACGTACAGGTTCGCCCTGCCCACAAACGTGCAGTTCGCCAGCGTCACGTTACGCACGCTCCCAGACATCGACTCCACGTCCACCACAACGTCCGCCGCAAAGGTCACACCAACGTAGCACACCACCGACGTCCCGAAACCGGCGCTCACCTCCACCTCCACATGCACATCCCGCACGCACAAGTCGGCGTCGTCGGCGCTCGGTGGCTCGGGGACAGCGACGGGCAGGCACGCATCGCCGTGGCCGCCCTCAGCGCACGTGCAGGCGCAGCCATCACTCGAGGCCGTCGTCGTGTACGCGGGGAAGCACGACGTCGCGAGGGCGCATGGATCGCTGCAGGTCAGAATCGTGGCGTTGTACACGGACGGGATGACGTAGTTCGCTTCCTCCCCGCCGTTCACAGTGTTGCACGCAGCCAAAATAGCTCCGTTTGCGAGATCGCTGGACCCCGTGGGTATCCGTAAAACTGTCGGCGTGCCCTTGCTGGACATGAATCGGTTGCCGGACACAGACACCGTGGAGTCGCGGAGATTCACCGTGGGGTTCAGGAGTGCAAACGCATCTGATGGGGATTCACGGCAAAGGTTGCCGCTCAACTGCAGCCAGGAGTTGTAGTAGATGTAGGAAGGGTAGCTCAGGAAGAATACAATCAAGCTTCGCTTTATGTCATTGCCCTGAAACACAACCGCTGACCGAGACTCCACACGTAATGCCAAAATTAGTAATAAAAAGCATTTCACCGGCCTCGTCACAGCGTTGCCTCGGATCACCACGGCAGAGTCGTTCAGTACATCCAGCGATGAGAATTGGCCAGAACCCTCAAGATATATCAGCGTACTGTCACCGCCAGCCATATGAAACGTATTGCCCACCACCGCAAACACGGAGTGCCACGACACCCTCAGCGAAGATCTGATAACGTAAATGGCGCTTGACGATGCCGTCACGGTCTGAAACACATTGCCACTGAGCACCACCGCTGAGTCGTTGCTGATCGCCAGCCCATTCATCGCAACACACGACGGGCTGTCAACGTCCAAACCCGACCGAGGGATCAGCCTCGTGACCGTGAAGCGGTTCCCGCTGATCGTGATGTTCGTGCGCGGTGGAAACACACCCTCCGGGCTGAGCAGCGCGTCACTAAACGTGTTGCCGGTGACAACAATGTTAAGCGACCCCGCAGAGGCGTCTGCGTTGCCCAACAGCGCCAGCACGGCACCGTCCCTCCACGTGCATCCATCGAACGTAGCATTCACCACGTCGCCCGTCATCGCCCCTATCAGCACCGTCAGGCTCATGCCACCCCCGCTGAACGTCACGTTGCGGTAGCACAGCCACGACAGCCCGCCGCCCACTGCCTGCGCAACCTCGGGGTACACCATGTCGCTGATGCACGCACCAACCGACGGCAGCGGCGGTGGGGGCGGCACTGGCGGCGTGGGCGGTGGCGGCGGACCAGCAGGCACAGGCGCCGGAACGCACACATCGCCGTGCCCTCCAGCAGCACACTGGCACTCGCAGTCAACGACAGCCGTCGTCAGCGGAGCAAAGCAGTCGCCCTCCTTCGTGCACTCCCCGCACGCAGCAACCGTCGTCACGTCGGTGATGCCGTGGAGCTCCAGTTCTGCCGCTGTCGTCAGCAAACGTCCCGCGACCGTCAGGCACCCAGCAAAAAACCGGTAGCTGGCGTCAACCCGCGGTAGCAGGGACACCGACAACCCCGTCGAGCCCATCTTGCAGCCCGTCAGCGTCACCGCACTGCTGCCGCCAATGTCCAGAAAAGGGGACTCAGTGTCGTAGAACATCGCACCCACTTCCACGTCGTTGTCGCGCCAATCCAACCAGCTTGACTGCTCAACGGTCCACAAGTCATAGTTACAGATGGCGTATTGCACGGAGCCGCTGTTCCCCACCACGCGAAACACGCTGTGATCCGACACGATGGATCCGTAGTACTGATACAGCAGACTTACCCCGGAGAACATCGTATTGTTGAGCAGCGCAAAAACAGAGTGGTCACTCACACTGAGACTGTACACGTAGAACAAGTGTGTGTATCCGCCAAAGCTGCAGTAACGCGCGTACAGCGAGCTGCCCTCCACCAGCGTCAGCGTTCTGATCGAGTACAAACCAAACGCATCACGCTTCGTTGCATGCGCCTTGACGTTGCTGACCAGCAGCGTCGAAGCACTCAACACGACGTCCTTCAGCAACAATACGCTTAGCGTTCTGCTCACGGTGCCCGGTAATTCGACCGCGAAGGTCTGCACCGCGTCAACCTCAGTGACGGCAATGTCGCAGTGCTGCGGAAGGGCACGTATAAAAGCAACGGTGGAGGAACGCATCACCGTCTGGCTCACGCGGATCAGGACGCCGGCTGACTCGGCCGCCTCAGCACTCCCAACAAACCGCAGCACGGCACAGTCGCGGAATGTGCACCCGGTGAGCGTGATGTTGATGGGGAGATGCAGCGGCATACTGTTGAGGGAGAATGTCAGCACAGTACCCACGCCGCTAAATGTCACACCAACGTAGCAGTGGTGCGTCTTCCACATGTTCAGCGTGATTTTCGTCAGCGTCTGGTTCACCACGCAGCTCGTGTCGCCGTCGACGGCTCTCTCCGGCAAGAGCGGCACAACAGTGTCGGGCACCTCGAATGGAAGACACGACGCGCCATGCCATCCTTCCTTGCAGCTGCACGAGCACGAGCCGCGGTCCACCGACTCCGTCCCGGGCATGTAGCACGCCGCGTCGTCGTTGCATGTGCCGCACCTAAACATATCCACGTCCTCCGGAAACACGCCGTCGTACGACACCTCCTCATCGCCCTGCAAGTTGCACCCCACCACAAATCGCGCGGGCGACCCCACAATCGTGTTCAACTGATGCAAATCAGCAAAGAAGTAACTATCGTCCACCTGACGGTTGTGTGCAAGCGCCACGGTGGTGCCGCTGCCCGACAGCTTCATTTTGTGCTGGGAATACGGAATACTCAATACTAAGGCTCCACTCACGCTGTTGCCCTCCACACGCCACTGCGCACCACCCTCGAGTGTCACCGAGCCAGACACACACACCAGCGCAGGGTCAAACACTTCCTTCCTGCCAATGAAAGTGCAGTCCGCCACTCTCAGCAGCCCCGCGGAGCTCACGACGGTATCCTCAAATACATAAACACCATTGACCGCGCTCATCGTGTTGTTCTCCACGTCAATGTAGCCGCCGTTCCTCAAAACAGCGTAAACGCAAACGGATGATTCCACACCCTCATCCGCCGTTGTAATCAGCGTATTTCCCTTCACAATGGTCCCGCCACCATCAACAACACCAATGGAGAAATACACTGCGTAACTACTTCCCTCAATGTAGTTGTCGAGTAGCAGCAGCGTCAAATTTGCACTGAAAGTAAACTCCACAAAGAAAATGGCGTGGCTCGACGTCGTCACAAGCGTACTGCCCGCCACCAGTATCTGGGAGCTCGCACCAAAATCACCCTTAAACTCCAGCTCACCAGAATCCAACATCGAGGATTTCACGTTCACGTGCACTCGCGCACCACTCCCCTTGATCGACAGGCCCACGAGGACGCACTGCAGCAGCGTGATGTTGAGTGTCTGCTGTGGCGCGTCAAAATGCAACAGATCCAGCAAAATCGTGGCGGTGAAGGTCACGTTGACAAAGCACAGACCACGCACACCGGGATCAGGATCGTCCACGGAGCTGATGCTGCCACCGTGAACGCAGCGGACCTCCGTGTCCTCCGCATCGGGGAGCGGGAGCGGCCCAAGACCGTCCGGAACCGCAGCTGGCAGACACGGGTCACCGTGGCCGCCAGCAGCACACACGCACTCACAGCCGCTGATGCTGCTCGTCCTCGCTGCAAAGCACACGGCGTCCACAGTGCACGCGCCACAGTCCAACACCGTCACGGGCGTCCCAATATTGAGGTCGACTCCGTAATCCGTCACAGGAGAGCCTCTTAGCTCGTTGCACATGCCGTAGATGGTCGGGTGCGTGTCGGATGGTGGTGACCACTTGCTTGTCATGCGTGCGATCGTCGACGAGTACGAGTCGTA
>NW_920260.1:0-19311 GCF_000209065.1 Trypanosoma cruzi
TGCCGCCAATAAATTTATCGGGCAGCGTGGATTGTGGGGCGGGCGGCACTGCGATGGTGGCCGGCGTGCGGGGCATCAGATTTATTTTTAAAAGCGACGAAAGCCCCCCAAAAAAGAAAATGCGCGAACAGCGTGCGGCAGGGTCGTGATGTGCACTTGGATTATCGACCCCGCACTCGCGAGACGCAGCACAGCGATAACAATAGCACCGTGCAACTGTTGCGCTACTCCTCTCTTCGCTTCTGAAAAACGGACAATGAGTGTATTTGTTTTCTTGTGCCTGCGATGCGTGGCTTAACGGACATTTGCGTGCTGAGGGAATGAATTTATGCGCAACCGCGTGGTGGCGAGGTGGTCTGGAGGGAGGAGACGAGTCCCAGCGTCGCATGCACCCACGTGCGTCTTCTGATGCGGGCAGGGCGTTGGGAAGTCGCCGTGACCCAATGGGTGCGGGGGTGTCCGTGACTGCTGTGCTGAGGGCGGGGACGAGCACGCTCGCCGCGGCGTTCCACGCAGACGGGACTCTCCTGTGTTTTACTATTATTCATTTTAGCTGCGGGGGAATGGCAGGCACTGAGAGTGGGCGGCAAAACTGCCCAGCCGTGTCCTCTTTGCCCAGCTTATTGGTGTAGGGGTCGCGCACGGTGTGAGTTGTGGGGCCCGCCCGATGCGATCCTTCTCGCCCCACGCGGGAGGCGAGCGAAAGACGCACTCGGCACCTCCTTTTCGTCAGCCATGAATGATCGTGGGAGTGGGGAGTCGCGCTGGACTCGCCGTGGACCACGGAATGCATCCGTCGCGGCCATGGCGACAGCATGGCGAGGGTGCGAGGTGCTTGTATTTGATTTCCTTGTTCCTGTGCTGGAGGAAATTGAGTCGCGGACTATTTTTTATACTTTTTTCTCCTGTGCCCTCTCTTCACTCCGTGTGCGTGCCACTGCGTAGATGGTGTGATGGTACTTTTCAGGGCCTGTGAGAAGAATGTTATCGAGAGGGCTGGCTGCCCAATTTAATATATGTCCTGGTAAAACGACGAAAATATTTGCGTGTGATCCTTTTCCTACCTTATGTTCCTTTGAAAGGCCCCGATGGAAGGAATCAAGGAACCGATAGCGACAAGACGAATTTTATTTTTATTTTTATTTTTGCCATCCACCCTCTTTGGTTCCGACCTTGCGGCGAGGTCTTGTGGCTGGAGGAGCCCAAAGTGTTCCACTTCGTAGGTAATAAATGTCTCCAACCCGAATAAACCGCACCGTGGCACGAGAGTGCCTGTCAGAATACATAGATATACTTGGGACAAAAATTGAGGATGTGGCGAGGCCGCTGCCTCTCCATGGCCCTCTTCTTTCCCGTCCTATTTTATTTGTGCGCATCAGTTCGGGATCTGGCCAGCAGCGCTGCAGAACATTTTTCCGTGCTTCGGCTCTATTTGGAGGCTCTGTTTATTTTTTTTGTCTGTGTGTGCGCTGCGGTAAGTTGTAGTGCTGCCCCTCTGCTCTTCTCCTCTTCCTTCTGCTTCTCCTCCCGCAGACAAGGTCTGTGCTACCACCACCACTACGACTAATACCACTGCTGCTGCCCGCACCCCAGGAACAGACACATTGTCCCCAAGCCATGCGCCAGCCACGCCACACCGCGCCGCTGCCACTGCTGCTGCCGTGGCTCATGATGGTGGTGTGTTGCGCCGGTGTTTGCGTTGCCGCCGATCGTGCAGTGAAGCACCGCTGTGGGTTTGACGCGATGATGAAGAAATACGGCCGGCTGCCGACTGCGGTGGTGCGTGAGGTGCCGCGCCGGGGACAGGGCGCCGTGCAGGCGTACACCGCCGCCAGCGAGGATGAGGACGATGGCTGGGCTCCGATCCGCATCAGGGTGTCCGCGGAGGACATGTACAATCCGTTGAGGCACTGCACTGCGGCGGGGGATCCGCGCATTGACCACGATGGCCGCGCAATAACATGCGAGGAGGACGACGTGTTGACGGAGGAGAGGAGGAGCATTATTCTGAGGCAAACTCTCCCCGCCGCAATTCAACTGCACGCGGAGCGTCTCTCCGTGAGGCCCGTGACGCGCCCCGTCCTCATTCCTCAAACCGGACTGGGGTTGTGCGATAACTTCACCATCCCTCGCAGGCACCACACGGTGGGTGTGGCTGACGCCGACATGATTATCTACGCGAACGGTTTTCCGACTTCTGGTCCAAGCGCATGGGCGATTCCGTGCTTCATGCTGGATGATGGTCGTCCATTTGCTGCCGCCGTGAACTTCGACCCGAAGCAAGTAGCGGTGACAAATGAAGACGTGCGTGTAGCGGCCCACGAGTTGGGGCATGCTCTTGGGTTTTATGTTGATTATTTTGTGATGTTACATATGATTTCCGAGGTCCCGAACGTGCGCGGGAGTTCCAAGGTGTCGGTGATTTCAACACCGAAGACGAAGGCAATGGCGCGTCAGTACCACAACTGCCCCACGCTTGAGGGCATTGAGCTGGAGGACGAGGGTGGCCCTGGAACTGCACTGTCGCATTGGAGGAAACGCAACATGAAGGACGAGATGATGACCAGTGATATGGAGGTTGGGCTGTACTCGGCACTGACGCTTGCAGCATTCGAGGACATGGGTGTTTATGTGGCAAACTACAGTGCGGCGGAGATGTTGTGGTGGGGCAACAACTCTGGCTGTGGGCTGCTGGAAAAGAAGTGCTTGACCGACGGCATCACCGAATACCCTCAACTGTTTTGCAACCAGTTTGACGAAAATGTAATGTTCTTCTGCACGTACGACCGTCTGTCTCTGGGGTTCTGTAGGCTGATGAGGCACGAGGAAGCCCTGCCACAGGAGTATCGGTACTTCGCTGATCCCCGAGTTGGCGGTGATGGCCTCTACATGAGCAGATGCCCGTATGTCAAGGAGTATTCTAATGGTGGTTGCACCAACGGCGATCCTTCAGCAATGCTTGGCAGTGTCGTTGGCCCGAACTCGCGGTGCGTGAAGGGGCAGGACCTTCAATTCGACGACAAATATATTGGCGACGTTTGTGTGGACACTCGATGCGGCGACGGCACAGTGAGCGTGCGGTTCCTTCGTGACGATGCGTGGCACGAGTGCCAGGAGGGTGAGACCGTTACGCCGCCATCGGGTCCGTGGCGTGGGAGCGTTGTGTGCCCCCAATACGCCGATGTGTGCACCGCCTTCCCGAACATCAGCGGCCACCCAATACCGGTCGTTGATCCGCCTCTAGCGGACGACCCGACATCCGCGGAGGGTGCGGAAGGAGACGAGGGTGAGGTTCCGAGGAAGCGGCCGCGGCGACTCTGATTCCGGGGCTCTGCCGCCAATAAATTTATCGGGCAGCGTGGGTGGTGGGGCGAGCGGCGCTCTGGGGTTGTGCTTCGCGGCCTTCGCTGCAGCTCCCTCTCCGGGCGCCGGGGTCCCTTTCACATCTTCGCTCAGTGTGCACGCTGAGACGTGATGTGCCGGGTTCAGTCCTGTGCTGTCTATATCCGTGGAGACCACTTTTTAATTTGAAGGTAAGGAATTGATGCCGCAGGCCTCCTCTTTGAACTGCGCCACGCAAATGTGTGCATGACAAACGCAAGCGCAACAAAATACACAAGAGTAAGAAACAGAAGGCATTCGCAGGACGCAGCAGGTCAAAATAAAGAGAGAGAGAAAGAGAGAGCACAAAATAAAAATAAAAAGGTGGGAAAAAAAGTACAACAACAAAAACATGAGGCCTTCCCACCACCACCACTACCAATAAGATTCCCAGCTCTTCCGTGTCCAACGTTCTCGAGGAGAAAAAGGAAGTAACCGTCGGCAAGAACAAAAAAAGAAGGGAAAATCGTTCTTCCTTTCCCCCTCTCCCTTCCTTCCCCAATGAAAAACCAAAGAGGGGAAAAAAGATTGAAAGCTAATAAAAAGGCGAGAGCACAATAAACTCAGTATAACTGGAGTACACTTTGGAGTCTTTCCACCTTCACACCTCTCCACATGCCCCTCTCCTTTGACAAAGAAAAAGGGGGCACATTGGATGCCCCCGTTTCGGGTATGTACATGGAATTGAGCCATTTTTCCAGGTCCAGCATGGGGCACGCCTCTTTCTCTGCACCGGAGGATTTCAGCACGGCCACAACTTTCTCCCGATAATTCTCTCCTAGAAAGGACACCGCCTGTTCCAGCAAATCATCGACAGGAACCATGAACGGCGCTACCGCATCGTCTCCGTCGCCTGGTTGAAACGATTCACGCAGAGTGTCTCGGGCATCATAGAGGCGATCCACCACATACTGCATCTCTCGGCTCACAAAAAAGCGATCGAGCCTAAATTGATCTTCCAGAGCCCCAACAGGCGTCCCTGAGTTCGTCAGACTCAACAGGGCTTTTGAATTAAAAGTATGTGAACAACCCAACGTGAGTTTCCCAGGAGCAGTCTTGCGTCTCAAATCAGCACTATCGCGCGGTTTAAGGATTAGCGGGACACTCTCAGGGTTGGGAGATTTGGTATCGACGTTCTCTGCCGCAAGCAAAGAGCACGCAGAATTCCCTGCCTCCGATCGCGACAAAACCCGCAAAGCGGAAAAGAGAGAAGGAGTGCTGCTTGAAAACAGTCGTTGCGTTGGTCCGACAGCAGACTCCTGTAATTCACTAGTCAAAGAGTATTCATCCGCACCAACAATCCAGTGGGTTGTGCTACTACTGTCAGTCTTCCACGGTGCCGCCATCTTGAGTGCCACATGCGGCCTTAAGAAGCTCAGCAGCTTCCCAAAATAAATCGTCTCCAAGTTACATATACCGCAGATGGTTGCGAACGTCACACTCTCCGTAAGAGAACGGGAGACCGCGTGGATGCCCAGAAGACGCAGGCCGCGAAAAAAGGCCCGCCACGAGCATTTCCCAGTATACATGGCAGAAATGGAAACAGTGTCCCACTCTCCGTTCATATTGACAATATCCACAACAGACTCCCCGCAGTCGTCCTCAATTCCATCCGCCTCGCCTTTGGGAAGTATGAAGCATTCATATACTTTTTGAATGCAGTGCCGATTGTGGTGTAACCGATGGCGCAGCTCCGCCAATCCAGAAGCAACAAATGCCGGAATCCGGCGTCCTCGTGATGCATCATACGTGGAAACAGACGCCGAGAGGGTTGTTTCAAACGAAAATGAGAGTCGATCCAAGTCAAGTGATTGTTTAAATGAAATTAACCCACCCGCGCGCTCATGTTTCTCACGATGCAACTGACGTGATATTTTTGACACCAATGGAAGACTGATACCCGCGTCTCTGAGCAGTACAAACTGAATGGTGGGGTTTTCCAGCACCATATTTAAAATCCATCTTCCCACGTTGTCGTTCAGTTGGTTGCCAGAGAGATCCATCCATGTCAATGAGGGGTGCGTCTGCAGAATAGCAAGGAGTGGCCATGCCGCCTCCTCCGTCAAGCCAATAGAGGGCATGAGTAGATGTGTCATGGAGGTGCAAAGGCCAATAACAGGGACAAGCGCGGCACAGCCATCACGTCCCACGTAGGCAAGCGAAAAATCAAGCACCTTTACCTTCTTGACCCAATCTTCACCTACAAAGGAGGGAAGCTGCCTTAACACATCGGCGTTGGGACGTACACGGTGCTGCTGACAACTGTGTGTATAGACGTAGCGTAGGCTGTACCGTTCTTTTTCTTTGATTCTCTCATTTGGCGCATCACACAAATTCCCCACGGAATTTGTAAAAGCTGGCCAAATGTCATCGGAAAACTTGCCGGAGAGGCCCCCAACTGCGTGGTCCGACAGATCCTGCACTTCATACATATTCTTCCTTCTAATGAGATGTGCTTTACCGATATCGTACGCAGCTCCCCTCTTTTTTTGTGTGTGTTTTTCTTTTTCTTTTTGTTTGTTTGTGTTCCGGGTTCCGACAGATGTCCGTGTCACAGAAGAAGAACAAAAAAAAAAAGGGGGAGGGGTCCATACAACATGTAAATTATACAAACAGAAAAACACACAGACACCTTATCTATATTTATATATATATTTATATAAACAAATAGAAATTTAGTTATAAATAAATATATGAGAAAAAACGCTACGCATCCATTTCACTGAATGGTTCATCCTTTTAAATACGCTTACTTTTGTTGTTGTTGTTGTTGTTTTCTCCAGAAAACGCTCCAAGTGATACATGGATCATATCCTTCTCTAAATCCGACATGAAGATAAAAAAAAAGGGCAGCCATTTTCTTATATTGCCAGCTTGGAAAACATATTATAGTGGTCAAGCTGCGCATACCACCATTCTTGCCATGAAACAACAACCTCATTTTCAACGCCAAGAAGTAGCATTAAATTCCCCAAATTTTCGCCAAGATACTCACGTCGCATCCACGCTGGTATCACCAAAAGCTTCTGCGTAGAATCTTGCTTTACTTCTTGGGCCGCAACGTACACTGGATGTGCCATTCGATCGATCCAACGGATGTCTTGCGTGTTAAAAGCCGGTGGTTCTGCAGTTTTTCTAAAAAGAAGAAACTGCATGAGCGCCGATTTCTCGGGCACTGCAATGTTATCGGCATCTTTTACTCGCTCATGCTCCGAAGCAAGTGTCCAGAAAACATTCCCCAAGCACATGGACAAAAAGACATAAATGCCAAATCTTGCATTTCTCAAAAATCCTTTTCCACACGACGAAGCGTCGTATATATTGACATCATCCACGATACCCTGAAGATGCCAAATGCATAAAAGAGTTGCAATATAAAACGGAAGAGACTGGGAGACCATTAATCCAGAGATGAGTATTCCAAGGCCCACAGGGAATATCATAAGGGTTAGAATATACTTACGATCCCCAATAAGAATGGCGGAACTCTTCACCCCACATTTCATATCGTCATCCCTGTCTTGATATGCGTATATTGTGTCGTACAAAATGGTCCATACAACGCCAGAACAAAAAATGGGCAACGTGACCGCAAGATCCACACGATTTAGTACAGCGGCATAACCAACAAATATGCCCCAATTGAAACATATCCCCAGAAAAAACTGAGGCATATACGTGACACGCTTCATCAATGGATAAACGGCCACCAGTGGAACAATCGAAAAGGCTGCCAAAAGAGCCATCGGAGATAAATTCATGACAATTACAAAAGCAAAAGCAAGATTCAAAAAAAGAACACCAGAAGCCTCCGTCATGCCAATCGCTCGATTGGCCAATGGACGAGTTTTAGTGCGTGATACCAATTCGTCAAACTTCCTGTCCAACATATCGTTCACAACACAGCCGGCGTTACGCATCAAAAACGCCCCAGCTGTAAACAAAACGGCAAGGTGTACTGGAATAAAAGGTGCAAAAAGAGCCACCGGATCAGCCCCTTCCCACACAATTGCCTTCGTAACAGCAAGGCTGGAACCCCAATAGCACGGTAACATCAATAGTACGGTTCCGACTGGCCTATCCGCGCGTACAAGACGGACCCACAGTCTCATCTTATTTGTCAACCATTCAATATGTTTCGGTACCTTACGACCGTTGCTCCTGGACACGTCGTCAATGGTCCATTGACGTTTTTCCTTCGCAGAGCAGTCTGCACCGCGCAGTGCGGCCGGATCAGCCCTCACCGCATCAGGAAAATGGGCCATGGATGAGGTGATAGAACCCTTTGTCCAAGAGCGTGTTATCTTGCGAAATAAACACGCCCGCCGCAGCATTCTTAAAAGGCACGTTAAACTTCTCCTTCGCTTACGTTCCTTTGTAACAACAAAATAAAGGAAAAAGAAAAAGGAAGAGCGTCTTTTATTTATTTATTTACACGTAAGTACTTCTCTTTTCTTTATTTACATTCCCATTCCTTCTCTACTCCCCTCATTCTTCGCTCCATTTCTACTTCTCAACGTCCTTTTCCCCCTCATCCCCTTTTTTGTGCACGCCCATGCATTTCACCTCTCCCCCAAGCGAATGCAGTAATTAGAGAGAAGTAATAGATGCGACTTCTACCCTCTCTTTTTTTAAAAAAACTGGCCGTCTCTATTAGTGAGATATCACCGTCTCAAAGCCACACGTGTCCACTAACACATCCACAGTCTTAACTATCATTTAAGAATTTCATAAAAATCTTCTTGTTTTCCTGAGGTGTTGTCGTGGGACGGCCCAAGTCTGGCCGATTGCCTTTTTTCACAAGAATTTCCAAAAATGCCGGGCCCATGGCCTCCTTCAGCTCCGACATAGCCTTCACCAAATCTCCCAATTCCATCACCGGCTCCTCACGAACAGTCGTAAATCCACATGCTTTTGCTACTTGTGTAATAGAAACATCATAGGCAGCGGTGGGTTGTCCCCCTACTGAATCGTGAGCACCATTGTTCAATACCACATGCTTGTAGTTATGAAGAAGACGGGATGAGTCATCTCCGTTTACGGGCTGAACAGCAGCGGCTCCACCATGGACCGCAAACGATCCCATGTGCATGATGGCGGCCCCATCGCCGTCGAGGCAAAATACCTGTTTCTCTGGTTTTGCTAGTGCAATGCCTGCCGCTATTGAAGAGCAATGCCCCATGCAACCAACCGTAAGAAAATCCTGAGCGTGTCCCATCCCACTACGCTCACGAATCTCAAAGACTTCTCGCGAGGGCATTCCTGTCGTGCTCACCACAACATCCTTCGTGTCCAGCTGCCGCAGTACCTGCTCAATTGCCTCCTCACGGGACATTGGAATTCCTTTCAAATCGTTCCATGACTTCAAAATTTTGTGTTTGCTAAACAGCCCCGGGCGCACTAAAAGGGTGTAAGGCGTTCCAGCAGACTGCATGTGCTCAAAGGCCACGTCCAGACTTTTTTGCATTGAAGCCTCCACGTCATCGCAATCAGCTGACAAGACGGAGTACGGTACCTCCAGAACGCGCAAAAGATCTTCACTCAAACGTCCCTGTGCCACATGTTGTGGCTCATCCTTCACGCCCGGGGCACCGCGCCAGCCCACCAGCATCAAAAGAGGAATACGATACACCTCAGCGTGTGCGAGACTGAGAAGCGGGTTTATAATGTTACCCAGCCCGCTATTTTGCATGTACACCAAAGGGAACTCCCCCGTTGCCAGGTGATGACCAGCTGCCATTGCAAGAGCATTACCCTCATTCGCTGTTATGATATGTTCACGTGGGTGGGTGTTGTCCGTGACAAAGGCGCAGAAATCCTTCAAAAGGGAATCGGGAACGCCAAAAAAACGGGTCACCCCACGCCGTCGAAGAGCATTGTAGAACAGTTCAGGTGCCAACTTGCCCATTAAAACAACGTGCGTAGTACAAAAGCAAAATTCCACAAAAACAGTAACAATAGCGGCAATAAGCAGTAAGCTTGCCCGGCTGAGACCTAGCTCCCTATTGCCACACAAAGAAAGAAGAACAAAATAACAAGTGACATTTTGGCTCAATGCGCCCAGCATCCCGCACACAATTCAGAAACAATTTATCCAACACGCACGCACCCACAAACAAAGATATTCACAAAATACATGCCGTCAGCCCTGCACCAACAAGCCCGTGAGGGAAACATGGCTGGCTCCTGGCCTCCCCCGACAATACGGGGCGATTGACCCTGGCGCACCACGCTGAGGCGGCAGTCTTCAAAAGGGCCACCGCAACCGCCAGAATTCCCTCCGCGTGGCAAGTTGCTGCAGCGGTATTAGTCTTAAGAAAGTCGGCGAGTGAAAGGACAGAAAACAAAAAGAAATGCACTCGATGTCCTGCAGCGCACCAACATGTAAAAAGAAAAAAAAATAATGGTGGGGGATGAGAAAACCACGCCAACCTCCTCCTTAGCCTCCCTTCCCCCACATATGATCGCAAATTCCCTCCAAAAAACTGAATCTCTTCCAGGCAGATATAGTTTTTAGAAACGGTAAGAGAGCACGCACGATCATTGCATGGCCATTAAAAACCCCACAGGCTGAAAATCATCGCCTACATCGTCCCAATTTCACTTCCTTCCCCTCGAGTTCCAGAGATGTTTTATAACGAGCCCATACCACCGACGCACTTGAGGTAGAACGCTACCACGTCCTGTGGATGGCGACACTGTCCACCGAGCAACAGGATTCCTTGATGAGTCTCAACCACAGCCGGTGTGTAACGCCAGTGCGGGCCCTCGCGGCACCTCAATGTTGGCTCCACCAGGCGCAATTGAAGCAGGCCTTCCCCTGATTCGCACCAACACACCTGCTTCACCTTGTCACATCCTTCGACAGCGTCCTTGCCACCAACAAATACTGCAGTCACCTTCTCTTCTTCGCGGAACAGGCCACCCGCATGGCCATTGGACCTTGGAAAAACAACATTCTCATCGGCAACATTTACTTCTAACTGCGTCCATGTACAAGCGGACGAGAGATCGCAGAACCAAACGTCGTTTAGGCTCTTAATGTCACCGTTCACGAAATGTGCGCCGCCATAAAGCACGCAAACATGAGATGAAATAAATAAGAGGGGACCAGCGAGGAGACGGGGCGGCGGAACAGGAGCCTCTGTCTTGATACATTTCCACAAGAGTGTGACAGTGTCTAACATGTACATATCATTGCTCTGGTCTGCGCCGTCTTTCTCGCCACCAAATACAAAAAGATACGTTGCTGTTCCCCCCGCCGAGTGTTGTGTCCGTGGTGGAGGAATGCTTCCTGTAGTCTGGAGATCTTTGACGTCAAGAGTGGGAAGTCTGTCTGTAAAATCCAGGCCCACTCGAAAAAGACGATTGCACCGATTCAAGTTTGCATCCAGTCCGCCAAACATGTACGCCTCAGTTGGGTTACCAACACGTGTCAATGATGCCCCATCGCACTCAAAACAGGGCAGATGCTCGGCAACAGTAATCCAGCAAAGGACTGGCTGTGGAAAGACTTTGCTGATCATGACAATTCCATCGCGTTCCCCCTCGCAGTAACCTCCAACACACATCACCCACTCCTCTCCGGTCGCTGGATCCAACAGACACGTCGCACAGTGTCCCTCGCGAGCGCCCAGTGTTCCCACCCTTTCCTTGCATGGGATCCACTCCATAATTACCCTCCACGCTTCACGGACCGTTTACTTCCCCTCCTTCTATTCTCCACCTTCATCCTTTTTTGGGTAGGCAGAAAGAGTGAGAATGGTAGAAAAGTCCAACCGGCCATGTGGTTCCTCTTTCCTTTTTAATACATTGGCCGCTACACAAGTAAGGAGACAAGCAAAACCCATCCACACAAAATTCCCATCATCATCACCACCACCATCCTCTTCTTCCTTTTTCTTATTCCTCCCCAGACAGAGAGCAGTCCATTTTCGCCCTCAATAAAAATAAAAACACAAACAAACAAACACGGCAGTTCCAAGGCCCTACTTTTTAACAGGTAATTCCAAATATTCCTCTTCGAGAAGATGTAACGCGTCACGAAGTTCCGCAGCAGCCACATCCTCCACGGCGTTGTGAGCCTCGTACAGAAGCTTTACCGCAGTGCAGCTCCACTCATGCGTGCACGTGGTGATCCGAGGACGCTTGTTCATTGCCGTTGGGGAAAAAGGCAACGGTGCTTTCGCATTTGAATGCTGTTTATTCGCCTCCGATGCGGACAACACCCGAGCCACGCGGTCAAGCGGAGCCAAGCACTGAAATGCTTTGGTTCCCTCTCGTGATCCCCCTCTTTCTTCTTCTTCTTCACTCTGCTCTTGTTGAGGCTGCTCCTTCTCCGCCGCACTTGACTCTGTCATGAGACGATAGAAGGTGGAAAGCTCTTTCAGCACGGACGCAGGTGTGTGGTGGACCTTTAAACTGCCAGCGCACCACTTCGAGAGGCTTTTTTGAAAGGCCCCCTGTTCAAATCGATCATCCAACAGCAACATCGCACCGTAGTCACGGCGGTTCCGAAGGCAACGTCCCAGGGCTTGATTCACTGCACGTATGGCATCGATGACATACCACTCCTCGCCACTGTACCTTCGCTGCGCCTCAACGACCCAAGAGTTAAGTGGTCGAAGTGGGATGCCCACACAAATAACAAGCCGGGCCATGTTGTCCGCAAAGTCAATCCCCTCCCCCACCTTCGCACGACACACAGAGAGGAAAACAGCCGTGCTCCGACGCGTCACAACACGGAATGTATCCAAGATGGAAGAAAACGCCATCGCATCTTTGGGCTCTATGAATACCCGTAGTTCCCGCCCCGTCTCATCACAAATTCGAGAAGAGAGTCGTGAACCCACCATCCGCATGACAACATAGTTCGGCAGGAACACAAGCACTCCACCCAGTCTTACCTGTTTGACAATTTCAAAAATGACCGACACCAGACGGTCAATAAAAGACGCGTCTCTGAAATTCCCATAGTTGCAGTGAAGTCGAGCACCATCCATCATGTGTGTGAGTACGGATATTCGGTATTGGTGTACGCCTGCTATATGCAACCCCTCATAAGTTGCCATGTCGGAAAGCGAAATGCCAAGATCCTGTCCAAGCTGGTGGAAAGGTGCCAGTGTCCCCGACGCCAACACCACACGATGGGTGACGGCCAAAAGATGGTGAAACGCAAGACTACCATCCAAGCAGCGAATGCCCACAGTCCTTCGCAGCGATGGAGGTGGCTCCACCAGCCCCTCCTGAGCAACACAATTTAAAGTGGTATCGCAAATGTTTACCGCAAAGGCCGATGGTTTCTGCAGCATGAAGCGTATCACGAGAAGCCACCTTTTCATGATGGACAAACCAAAAATAGAAAACTGAAACGGATTAAACGTAACCCCCAAAGACATGACAATACCGTAAACCTGACGGAACATCACCACGGAATCCATCGAGGCATTAGATAAACAGCGGGCAGCATCCCCATGTTCCATACCAACCGTTCCAAACGTGAAGGGCAAATGGTCGAGAATACAAAGCTGTATGACATTAGCAAAAGCTTCGCCGGACAATGTCGGTCCTCTCTTCCCTTCAGCCTCACCTTCATCATCGTTGAGCCTTCGCTGGGATGTTTGATGGGTATCTGTGTCAATCCATTCTTGCCTCTCCACAAACTTCACAATGGCAGTGAACACATCGTAGAGAAGTGAAAAGAGCTCTGCCAGAGTCCAGTGTGTCAGTTTGAACTCCCGAGGATAACTGAGTGTTGCCATGGAAGTAGAAAAAGTGATGAGGGGCTCAATTTCGCTCACAACAAGACGTAAGTTATCCAGCGTTGTCTCTAGCGAGAGTGCGTCTTGACAAACCGACGGCACATTATGTGCCTCATCAAAAATAATTATAGAGTGGTTTTTCAGTGCCGCCTCCATCTTGCACTCGTGGCGAATAAGTGGATCTAGGAGGTACTGATACGTAGCAAAGTTGACATGAGCAAAGAATACAAGTTCTCTAGTGGCGTAGTATGGACAGCTCTGAGTCGCCACCCCCTCTGCAACCAAGTCTTCCATGTCCCACACCTTCTCCAACCGCCCTTGATGGAGCGGATGGCTGATGGCTCGGCTGCCAAGAACCCCATAATTGCAAACGGCCTCGCATTGGCCAAGAGAAACAAGCTTGTCACAAATCTCACCCAAGTTATTCCCCTCCACTGGTAGTGTCTTGGTCGCTCGTGCCTTTCACACGTGCTATTAATGCAGTATCGCTCTCTACTTCCAAGAATATTCATTTTGAGACGATGAAGACCGTGAAGCTTCCGTAGTTCCCCAACAGCCTGACGCACTTGCGAGTGGGTTCGTGTAACGTAAAAAACACTGCAGGATGGAGGCTCGTGCTGCCGACGAAGACTCCAAGGTGTGCCATCCATCTCCACACGAAGACGTTTACTATTGTTTGCACGGAACTGTTTAAAAAACTCGGTTGGCACCCGCCACTTCTCTTCGCAGTCCACTGCGTCATCAGGGATGCGTTTCCCTTTCGAGTTACTTTTGCTCCTCCCACTGCCCGCCAAAGTCTCCTCATCCAACAAAGACTTTGGCAACAATGTCGCAGCCGGTCTCCATCGACGATACCGCATGTACTGCTCCAGTTCCTGTGGGGTGAGTTTCTCCAGTGTAGCCTGATAGCGCAGTACACTTGACAGGAGGGCCAACGTCTTGCCGCAGCCAGTGGGAACCTCAACCGCTGCCACGGGAAGGATTGGGGACGAGGATTGAAGACAATTGGTGATTGTGTGCATCATCTCCCTCTGCACAGGATACGGCTCAAAGGGCATATCATACGCCACGTCAGACGGGGTGTGGGCAGCCTGCGGCATTCGCTGAGAAATAAAGCAGATCACCAAAGAAACAACAACAAAAAAAAAAGAAGAAGTAAAAGGCCTTCTTCCCTCCTCACCACCACCCCTTTTCGTCTCCAACAAAAAAAAAAAAAAAAAAAAAAGAAGTTACACCACATGTGTAAGCCATACTCATAGATACATATATATATATATATACGTGTATAGTTGTAAAACAGGGTCACATGGCGCGAGAGAGAAAGGAAAAAAAATAAATAAAAAGCGGCATGGAAAGGTAAGAAGAAAAGAAAAAAAAAAGGTAAGTAGATATTGTCTATGGTCTGTGATATAACGCGACCGCGCTCCCATTTAAACCGTTACTCCACGCTTTAAAAAAAGTTACACTACAAAAAAAAAAAAAAAAACATAAAAACATAAAAATGCCTCCATCTACCATCAACACTCATTCAATTTAAAACCGCAGCATATTTTCACCGCCAACACCACCACTACCACGTGGACGCCTTTGAAACAAAACCTCCGGCACCAAAAAAGAAGAACCAGTAGAGGGACGAGTGTTGCTGTCCGGTGCCACACCACTTACGCGCCCACCAAAGCCAGTACTAAGCCTCGTCCTCATCCTGGGCTCCGTGCTAAGACGACCTCCCGAATGGAGTGTATCTCTTCCTATGCTCGTTCTACCAACCTCTTCTTCATACAAACACGCCCGACGTCGGGCCAACTCCTTTGCAATGAGGGCAGAGAGGTCCGTATCCCCGGCCTGAAGAGCAAAATGCATGCGGTTGACAAGCTCATCATTGCTCATTTGGCCAAGGCCAAGATTGGCTAATGCCTGCCGTGCGTAGTACTGCGGAAAGAGGCTACCCAAAAGCTTTCCCCACCATGTAGAGGGCCTTGTGACCATCTGGGTATGGGAAGCGGCAGGCAGTTGAATAGCAGTCCCACCGACTGCAGACGTCTCCAATCGCAGCTGACGCTCCATCCGCTCCTGTCTATGATAGACATCCTTCAGGGTAGTAATAAAGGCACAGTCCTTTCCCTCCCACAAGGAGGGGTCATAAGGCGGAGCATCAAGTTTGGGCGATCTCCCTGTGTTTTCAGCTTGAGTACGGGACATGAAAGACAGATGCTGCAAAAGAATCCGTAAGTTGACCTTGTTTCTTCTCTCTTTCCCTCCTTGACTGTTTGTGTGCGTGTGCGGAAAAATGAATTATTGCTCAGCAAACATGTTCAGAATAAAAGAAAAAAAAAAAAAAAAAAAAGAATATCATGACGCAAATAAAGAAAATATATAGATCCATCCCACATTTCTCTCCTCCTTCTCCCTCCTGCCAGCATACATACACACATACACACTTACACGTAAGAAAAAACAACAACAAAGAAGGGTTCATCCACTCTTCATTTAATTAATTTACTTCTGTGCATCTTCGGCTCGTGTATCCACCTCTCTTCCCCCCCACGTTGCCTACTTCCATCCTGTGCGCCGCTGGCACAGTGTGATCTTCTCTCACCATGTGACATTCCAAGTATTTCTGTTGATGGTCTTGAACGGCACATTTACGGGGCTCCGGTTACGCACCTCAGCTCCACGCCGGATACGCGGCACCGTCTTTGGGGCACAAGGGAATCTTTGCTGTCGACGCAAAACGGTGAAAAACACCCTCTTTGCTTTGCTGTTGGGTAGCATGGGGACAGTGTGTCCGGCGTACTGGGCCACCTCACCGTCCTTGAGTTTCCTTGCCAGAGGCTTCTCAAAAAGACGCATCTTCATCGCCTCCTCATCTCGCTCACGGCGCTCCATGTTTCGCAGAAGGTGCTGTTCGCCCCATCGATACGCCTTCTTGACAGGATCGGCACTATCTGGTAAAAAAAGCGGCCCGTCATGATCCCACAACTTCCCCTCCCCGACCAACGGCAAATCGTGTTTATCCGTCACAAAGCCAATGCCATCCTCAAAACCACTGTAGATGTCCTGCATGGACTTCACATACCCAGGGTCGCGGCTTCCAATGTCCCACATGCCCTCCGGGGCAGGAACGAGAAGAATACTTTCTGATCCGGCACAACGAAGCAGTTTCATAAGTTCACTGATGGCAACATTGGCGTAGCTTCCACGTTCCAAGACAAACTCTAATGTCAACTTTGACTCCGCTATATTATACTCATGACGCAAATTTATGGGTTTTCGAATGATGGGTCGCGGTGGCTCAAGAAAATCGTGAATCCCCGTTTGTGCATGATGTGCATGCCAATCCAAGTGGTACTTGCCACAGACTTGAAGATAATATTCCCCAACCGTATTCATGGGTCGTTGAATACCATTAAAGGAGAACCCAGGGTGCATAACATCTGTAATGGTGTAGGCCGACTTCTCTTCTTCGTCTGCAATAAAGCGTATGCCTTCACGGTAACAATCCGTGCGGTCTACCGGCAACGCCGCCACACGTCGAAAGCTCTCTGGCAAAACGACATCTCCCACCAATACTTTCAATCCAAAGTGATGGAGTCGAAGGGTTAGCACCTGGTTCCACAGATAGCTACTCAACCGCTGCGCTGTTAAACGACGGTCTCGCACGTTCAGATCCAAAAATGCTTCGCGCAACTGTAAAATAATGAGCTCTTGCTTGTCACTAATAGGGCCGCCATCCGCGGATGTCGGTGGGGCACCGAGCGGAGGACACGAAAGGAAAGGCGCCACATCCAATTCCGTTGGTTCCGTCGCTATACGCCGTAGACGACGGACCACATTGCGCCGGTACTCATCCTGTAGTGGATTTGGGTACTTCTTCTCACGCTGCAACAGTTCCCGTAATGTCAACTCACAACTTGTGTATCCAAGAAAGCGAAAGGCAAACACAAGCCAATTGTGATGGAGCAGCGCAAAGGCGGCGTCATTTTTGCCCCCAAACCACGAGAATCGTTGACATCCGTAATAGTTTGGGAAACCGTTTTGTTCAAACGCATGCAATGCGCGCTCCACGTCTTCCCGTGCGGCAGTCACATCTCTCAAAACGATCCTGAAGTGGTTGCCAAACAGTCGCCCCGGCACCAGCGGCTCATTCTGGTACGAGAAGTCAGACAAAGTCATTGACCATTTTTTCATGCGGAAAAAACTGTTTGCCTCTAAAGCTGCCGCCGGCGTAATATTTTCAACCGTACCCGCTGTATAGTGTCACCAATGTAATCCTTAATACCAGCGACGGAAATACCAGAAGGATGCATGCGGAGTGTCTGCGCAATGTTGGCGAGCGCCACACTGTGGGCGATGTGGCGCTTGTGGAGGTAACACTGAAGATAAAAATCCCTCTTGCCCGCCACGCAGTCATTATTTCCATCCTCCTCCTTCTCCTTCTCTCCCTCTTCCGGTTCTCCCGAAGCCAAGGGATTTTCTTCTCTGCTGCCCTCTTTGAGCAGTTCCGTCACTCGTTCCTCGACATCAACCGCAAAGAAGGAAGAAGATGGACCCACGTGACCCCGACCTTCGCCCTCGGCATCGTTTTTGTTCATATCAGCATCACTGTCGCCCCTCCATTTTTCACGTGTTTCAGTGGCGTTGAGCAGCGAGGGTGGCAAGGCAGGTATAGACCAATCATGTTCTCGAGGGATGGCCGTCGCCAATCCGGCCGCATCTGTCACCATCTCCGTCACAATGAAATCCTTCCAATGTTGCCGGAAGAGGCCGGAGAAGCCGGGGGCGGTGGGAGACGCAAAACTCCCCATGCCGAAGCGTAACAACACTGAGTCCTCATCAGAAAAGAGAAATTCCGGGTGCTGCAACTTGGCCGCAACGTCTGCCTCCTCCCTGATCGCCATCTCCTCTTCATCCCGCGCCCGTTTCCGCTGTCGTCTCTCCCACTCCCGCATCATGCGCTTCATCGTGTCAAGGGACGAAAAAAAATGGATCTCCCCACAAGATGTCTGTTGCTTCCTCACAACGGGGACAAAAGAGGAATGAATAGAAGAGCGCTCTGAGAGGATATTTAATCGATCACACTTCGACCTCGCCAGAGTTGCCGTGCCACAAACAGTTCCTCCTGGGGGTGGGTGAAAGAGGCCCAGTCGGTATGCAAGAAAGTCAATGGCGTGCAGCGTTGCCTTATCAACAGTCCAAATCCATGCGCTCTTATTGCGCCACAAGCGACTCTGTGCCAGGGAGCTCATCCCCCGTAGCGTGACACTGGGATGCAAAGGGGTGTAAGTGGGGGGAAACGGCATAAAACACACAAACACATACAAAAAAAAAAAAAAATGGAGTTGTAAAAAGAAGACGCATCCATCGGTGAAGTGGTGCCACCGCCCCACATAATAAAGTCTGCATAACCCAAATAAAAAAACCTGTAGAATTGAATGAATATACATTACGGAGGAAGTATAACCGGTGTTATGATAGTGATTATACTCACTGCCGTTGAGTTTGTGAAATAAAGGAGTTGCCTCCACTCGACTCTGGGTCAAAGTTAATTATTTTCCTCGCAGAGGGCCTCGACGATTGCGCTGACCTGACGCGAGCGCTGTTAGAGAAAGAGGAAACAACGTTGTTCTTATTTGAATCGGAGGCCACATGTGCACCACCGGATGGAGCCTTCACACGCTGAATGCCGTTATTATTTATTGTCTCCTTCCGCTTGTTTACCACATCGTTTCCAAAGCCAAACCCACTACGACTCTCTACTCTGTTGCCGCGATACGATGTCCGCCTGGCCCCGGGTCCAGCCATGTATTCTGTCCCCCGGTTGCTTGTCTTGAGTGACGATTGCAAGGCAAAATTGGTAGTCGGTGCTTTGGACGGTGGTATTGGCGTCTGTGCATCGCTCACGGAAGCGTTTGTTTTACCCCCTGCACCAAAGTCCTCCATCATTTGCTGCAGCTCCAACATTAACCATCGCTCAAATCCATTCTGTGTATCGAGGCTCACCCTTCCCTTTGTATCAACCGATCTCTCCACGGCGATGGGGTGAGTGCACCAAAGCCCTGGCACAGCACAGTCACCCCCGTCCTCGCAGGTCCAATCACCCATGGGGGGATAACGTCAGGACGAACTCGCGTGGCACGTCCGTCTGACGGGAGATAAATGGGATTGAGAC
>NW_920265.1:0-19405 GCF_000209065.1 Trypanosoma cruzi
GTGATAGGGGCTTCCACAGGCAAATTGTCTTCCCGAAAGACTCCCAATTGTGAATTGGTCCACACGCCTGAGAGTGTCCCAATAGCCTTCGTCCGCATTGCCCCCATTTCACACGACTCAAACAAACTCTGGCCATCTTTACACTGAACGATCACGAAAATTTGTCTCCTATTTCATTCGGCGATGCGGGGGTTAAGCATTCCGCAGGAGAAAAGCCCTCTGGGAACACCCAGGTATTGACGTTGTCCGTCGAATAAGTGATTCTGGAGAAAGGATCGATTTTCCCCATTCCTCGCCCTCAGGGTAAACACAAGTGTGCCACCCTCCATCACAATGCCTGAACTACCACCACCCCCAAAATCCGACGGGTTGCTTTTAATCCTTTGGGGAATCTGCCGTGAAGGTGAATTGGGTTCGACCCAGTCGATCAATGTACTTTGCACGCCGTCATTGGAGTGCGTGGCATCACCCTCAACCAGTTGAATATCCCATCCAACCGTATTCTAGCAACCATCATTTTTTTCACATATTGTAGCTCCCCACAAGTAGAAGCACTTTATTGTCCTTTGCAATCGCTGTGGAGTTGCACGCAACCCCAAAAAGATCCTCTTCATTCACTGTACTAAACAGTGTGCGTACCCTCCATTTATCCCTATTGTTCTCGGCGGCAATTAACGGCCACGTCTCCGCGGCGTTGATGTACCCCGCCACAATATCAGAGGGACGCACATTCAATCTATAGTGGGAACCTTTATACTCGGTGCGACCTTCAGCAAATGCAATCATCACTCCACCAGCACGGACAAGAGAAGTCGCAGCAAATGAATCCCTCATTCCACTTTTGCCAGAACCACTTTTTGGTTCCACCTGCGTCTTCATCGGCACATAAATGCCAACCGGTTGTGGCATTCGCACGTCCCCTGACTGCTGCCCTTCCGCGTTAGCAGCTCCACATCCACAGCACGACATCACGACGAGGAGGAGCAGCACCGCGGAAGCAATCACACGCCGGGACATGTTGGGTCTCTGCGGCTCACTTTCTCTTCCTTCCCTCCTCATTCCGCTGGATCCGGTCACGCGGCGACAACTGTTTGTGTGTGCGGGGTGCCTTCACTGCAGCAACACGTGAGAGCATACAAATATTTGTGTGTGTGGGCGTGATACACAAGATGAGGATATTCCAACGCTTCCACAATTTCTTACTTGTCGGCTTGTGCCGTGAGATTAAAAGGAAAAAAAGTGGTGCCGTAAATCACTTTCACTGGCGCCTACACTGTGAAGCCCCTTGTCAAGGTAAAAGTTATAATGACGACAAAGAAGCTCCCGCATGTCCCGGACGCAGTTGGAAGAAAAAAAAAACTTCAAATAAATTAATTGGCAGTCAATGCACGACCACGCTTTTATTGAAGAGAAATTGTCAATAAAAATCCCTGTTATGGTTGCACAATGAATGGGGTATCAGTTCTCGGTGACACAGCGGTTTGAATGAAAATGCCGTCAATGCCATCCACAGGGAGTCGCCATGTAAGGAAATACAGACAATTTTTTTATCATGGCACTATTCTTCTTCCCCGCTTCTCTCCCAATTGCAAAAAGCAGCAGATGGATGGCCGTCACCCATCGCACGGTCACCACGCAAGACGAAGCGCCGCATGATTCAACAGGCCTTAACGAAATCGGCGCAGAATTGCTCCTCCGCGGAAGAAAGTACTCAGTGTCAGCTCAGCATGCCATCCATGCATGCGTCCTTCCTCTTTGCCCACCGTCATCGCCCATCCAGCGTTGCACCTTTTTTTTTTTTCTTTACGCAATGAACTGCGTCGGACCCTCATCGGCAACCCACAAGCCATTTGCCTCCCACAATCACCATTGGCGTGCCGATTCGCCCTACGCCATATATTCCAATGCTGCGATTCTAAACTGGCGCCAAAATTAACGTCCTCCCGCCACAGAGATTTCTCAAGACCACCGGGGTGCTTCACACCCCGCAACCCCGAGGCATTTCACCGCCAATTATTCCGTAAAAAAGAGTAAGCAAAAAATATATATATGTTCAGATAAAAAAAAAAAAGGGACATAAGGCGCGCGATGAAGAATACCCTACCGCCTTTGAAGTGTCACAGCGACACGCACTCATGAATTTTTTCTGCTGGCGCTATTTTCATTTTTTGTTTGTTTGCTTCAAGACTGTCACTCCGGGACTCTCCTCTTCCTTTTTTTTTACTTCACAAGACACCAACCCCCCCACCGTTGACACTCAAATGTGCGCCTTCAGAGAAGAGAAACTTCCCACACGGGCCGCCAACGCAGTTCCCACGGCAAAAACAAAATAAAAATAATAAAACAGGAGAAAACCCAACAGCAGGAAGCCAGTGAGGATAAATAAAGGTGTGGTCTACTTCGTGGCCCGCCTCTGGCTCTATTCGCGGTCAAGGTGGTGATCGAGAGCCTTCCGTCTTCCATTAAGTTCACCCAGCCGCGCCTTTAAGAAAAAGGCCGACGCATCGCAGGCCGCTGGATAAAAAGGAATTGCACGTGCGAGCGCAGCCCTTCTCGCCGCGGCGCGTGTGCCCTGCGTGTTTTCTCGGAGCCAAGACAAGCGGCTCAAAAGATCAAACAATTCTATGCAAACATTCATTTTCGCAGCCGCGTACTTCTTCTCCCCAAACTGCGTCGCTTTGATGACGATCCTGCGGCTGCCCTCGAGAGACAACAGACGCAAAACAGAATGGGCGAGGGCCCTGTCTTCTCCTTCGATGCAGAGCCACGGGTACTTGCGCATCAACGCCGCCGTATCGTGGGGGAACGAGAAAAGAATGGCACGCATCAACTCCGCGTAGCAGTGCGGAGCGCCTGAGTACACGTCCTCCTCCGTCACCGCATCCCACCCATCGAAGCCGAGCGAAGACAATCTCCGATGCAACAGGGAGAACGTGGCGCTCAACATTTCCGCAAAAAATTCAGCCCGAGCGCTGTTTACGCTACGACTAAAACAAAAATCGCAAGAAAAAAAAAAGTGAAATAAAAATTTAAAAAGAGAGAAAAACACCGAGCGCCGCGCAAAAATTGGGTGGTCCCCCTTTTCATTGGTTCACAGAAGGGACGGACGCCGCACCCGAGCACGCCCCTCTCCCGTTCCGCCGCCACCAAACGCCTTGAGGCATTTGCGTCTCCCTCCCAAATCCGAAGACGCCAAACCACCAGAAAACTCAGTGCAGAACCAAATTCGCGTTGCCGGCACAAAGTAGTAGACATGACATAAAAAGCCCGTCCTCAAAAACGCCATAACGACCCACACGACTCCCCCCCCACTTCCCTCCAGCCCCACCAGAAGCACCCCGTGCGGTTACAATCCGTCAATTTCATGCCGTGCGCCGAGACGTATCCCTCGCCACACAGCAGGAGGTTGACAAATCGGCATTTCCCGCATGAAGGCACACACACACATCAAGTAACTGCTGTTTCCGTCAAAGAAATTAGCAGCAACAACAAATTGGAAAAAAAAAAAAAAACGTATCGTGAAATTGAGGTTCATCACCAACGGCCGCCGTTGACCGTTGCGTGGCTTGAAAGCAGCAGACACCTCGCACATGAAGATTCCGTCAAAAAATACACGCACATGCACGCATGCATACATACCGAGAAAACGAATCCGCCAGACCCTTTTTGTCCATTCCCTAAAAATATGTGCCAAAGAAAACAAAAAAAAAGGAAGTCAACCAAAATAAAAAAAACTTAAAACATCCATTCCTTCATTCGCCCATGCCCCCAGGAAAGTCAAAATCCGCACATAAAAATAAATATAAATAAATAAATTAAAAAAGTACTAAAAAAATCCTTAAAAAAAAAAATCGTTACACCCAGAAGGCCGATCTATCATAAAGCGGAAGAAACTTTTAAAAATAAATAAATAAATAAATAAATAAATGATAATAATGTAGTCATCAACGACTTATGATAATTAATCCTCGTGAATTGCCCCCCTTCGCGTTTTATCCAAAAACCCTCACTATAATATTAAAAATAATTTGATTTAAAAAAAAAAAAAAAAACAGATGAAGCAGCAATGTCAAGACATCCTGCAAATATAACGGCATTTCCTTCGGACACACAAACACCACAGAAATCGCACTTCTGCGTACGGAGATATTTGTATATTCCTGTAATACCAAAAATCACAAGTTTTTTTTCCTTTTTCACCACTTTATTTGATTGTTCACTTTCTCCTTCAGCTTTAAAAATATCGCTTCTTTTTTCAATGCTTCCCAACAGAGATCTCAAACTACGCCAAGACCCTTCATGGCCTCCGCGACCTTGACAAAGCCGGCAATGTTGGCCCCATTCACGTAATTCGTCTTGCCACCCACTGTGCCATATTTCACGCACGCGTCGTGGATGGAGTTCATGATATCGCGGAGTTTCTGCTCCACCTCCTCGGCTGTCCAGCTTAGACGCGCTGCGTTCTGCGACATCTCCAAACCAGAGATGGCGACCCCGCCGGCGTTGGCAGCCTTTCCGGGGGCAAACAAGACACCGGCATTGATGAATTCCATGGTCGCATCCGTCGTTGTCGGCATGTTTGCACCCTCAGCAACAACCGTGACACCATTCTTTATCAGTGCCTTCGCATCTTCAAGCTCCAGTTCGTTCTGCGTCGCGCACGGAAGAGCAATATCCGCCTTGATGTGCCATGGGCGTTTCCCCGCGTAGTACTGGAGCCCCAACCCTTTTGCGTATTCCTCCACAGTGCCGTGCTTCACGTTCTTGATGTCCATCAAGACCTTCAGCTTTTCAGGGGTGAAGCCCTCAGCGTCATGCACACAACCCCGTGAGTCTGAGACACTGAGCACCTTCGCGCCCAGTTGGAGGCATTTCTCAACAGCGTATTGCGCAACATTGCCAGACCCCGACACAACAACGGTCTTCCCCTTCAGTTCCTGGTTATGCTTCTTCAGCAAGGCATCCAAAAAGTAGACAACGCCGTAGCCCGTAGCCTCGGGGCGCATCTGACTCCCTTGAAACGAAATGCCCTTGCCTGTAAATCTGCAGGCCTTGTTGTTTGTCAGTTTCTGAGTCATGCCTGCCATGTAGCCAACCTCGCGACCGCCAACGCCGATGTCACCAGCTGGAACATCCGTATCGGGACCGATGTGGCGGTACAGCTCCGTCACCAGAGCCTGACAAAAACGCATCACTTCACGGTCGCTCTTCCCTTTTGGGTCAAAGTCTGACCCACCTTTGCCGCCACCCATTGGAAGTGTTGTCAAGGAGTTCTTGAATGTCTGCTCAAAGCCAAGAAACTTGAGAATAGACAGGTTCACTGAGGGGTGGAACCGCATGCCGCCCTTGTATGGGCCAATGCTGGAGTTGAACTGAACACGCCACGCCCGGTTCACCTGCACTTCACCCTTGTCATCCACCCATGACACGCGGAACTGAACGACACTTTCGGGCTCCACCAGGCGCTCCAGAAGAGAATCCTGGCAGTACTCTGGATGCTTTTCCAGAAAAGGCCAAAGCGAGGTCATTACTTCATGAACCGCCTGCTCAAATTCGGGTTGATTGGGGGGTCGCGCTTCTTCACGCACTTGTTGATAAAGTCGTCCACGGAAGTGTACTTCATTATGATGTATTTGACTTTTCCTTTTCTTTAAAATTAGTTTTCCTTGTTATTTAAGTAATTGGTAGAAACAACCTTAAAGGCGCAACTTTAAAAAAAGAAACAGAAAGAAACAAAAATTTTTTCCTACTGAAGACGATGCCAGTGATGCTCTTTGGCGAGCCCTACTGGTAATGCATGTTTAATGCGGCCAAAACAGCTTCAGATAGCAAGAAGGGAGTGCGCAAACCATTCACAGGGACGCAATCCAGCCCGAAAGTGAAATTTGTCTTCTCTCTTTATCATTACGTGTTGATGATCTTTCCCTTCCACCTTTATCGTCATTTGAGAAAAACAATAGGAAAAAAAACAGCTCCTTATATAGAAATTACTTGTTCTTTTCCCTTCTCCCTTTTCCATTATATATATATATATATATATATATTGGTGGTGATTTGATATTACATGGCGCCTTGCATTGCATTTGATTCCTTGCATTGTGAATCAATGGTCTAAAACAATATGTTCCCTTGCCTGCCCATCCGTGTCAATCGCTTTGCACTGTCGAATGGCATAAAGAATCTTCTCACGCATAGATTCATAAGAAGAATAAGAAGGCAAACGAAGCGTAAAAAAACAAGTGCTACTGGTTGGGAGAGAGTCATGTGCTCCATTCCGTTGAACTTTAATGGCTTCCTTCAGTGGTAGGCGTGTTTGGCCCGTTGTAAATCGCAAAAGCAGCATTCGATCTTCATCCGTCATGGATGCAATAACGTCCAAAAACATCCGTGCATCATTTGCAGGTAAACTTACTTGACAAACTTCACGTAATGCATCGTACGATAATTTCGGAGCTCCACATATTATTAATTCAACCTGCTGCCAACGAAAAGCATTAAGTGTGTATAATGGAACCACCTCGTCAAAGCCCCGCTGGATGTAACTTATTGCAACATCGTATTTATGAAGTTCAAGTGTAGAAATATGTTCTCCAAGTATCTTGGCAGACCGTATCGTTGAGGGTGGAATCTCAGCTCCCAGGTTCATTTGAGAATTTTCCGTCACAAAAGTCGACCAACTTTCAAAAATGCCCGGAAATCTCTCTTCAAGTTCATCTGCTGTACGATCCATGAGGTCCTCTGGTGTCAGTTGACGCATTATATCAGGATCAATCGCAAGAAGATCTTGGCTTGTAGTTTCATCAGAGAGTAAACACTTCCAAAATAACGGTGGAAACTCCACCGCTAGAAGATCTTTTGTCAAAAAACACGATGCAATTAACTTCCCAAAGAATTCAAACATGAAAGACGACTGAGAATTCAGAGCCATAGACACGTTAGGCATCACCGCAGACTGCCCCCCACGACCACACTGAGCAAAAAGAGGATTTAACTGAAATGTACCATTAGGGTGTGTGGTCATAATTTCCGTGGCTAGTTGTGAGAGAATATCACGATATGGTCCACCAGCATCTGTAGAACCAAATCCTGCAAGCTTCACAGCAAACATAGGTGATGCATAAAAGGTAGAAATGGGGCTTTTCTGAAGCTGCACAAATAGCTGTCCAAAGACGGAACGCATAAGAGTCGGATAAGGCCCAAGACGCATCGAGGGGCGTGCTTGCATTGTATGGATAATCACATTCGCCTTGAGCCCTGGACGATTTCGGAAAGGGCGCATCGTCTCATTCTGAATTTTTTCAGAAGACTCTGCAGAACAGAGAAATTTGAGTTTTTTCCACAGCTCAAATAACTCCGTTTTTCGCCGGAGGTCCACTACAGCAGAAAAGACTGAAGTTATTACGTCAAAGACCTGGAGTCGTCTCATATACGGAATCAAAGGATCCAATGGAATCTCGTTAGTAAACGCACCGACCCCAAGAAAAGATGACAAAAGTGGAAAACTTGCCAAATCGTGTGAACGAACCGTAGTACCTGCGTCGTTTTCCAACAAAGCACAGATTTTTTCAGAATTCATAACCGTTTGACAAAAATGAGCCAACTCTGCATAAAAATCGTATCCCTGAGGAACAACCGCCGTGTCAAGACGATCCGGAAATTCTTGTATTGTATTGTAAAGTTGAGCAATGTCCATGCCTGTGGAAACGTCCGAGAGATGTTCTCCATTAAAAGTCGCATCCTCTTCTCTCTCCGCAAAAAACACCGGAAGAGCCAACATTTCATTGGGGTACGTTTCAAATCGGGTTACACTTTCGTTACGCACACCGCGTTGAAGAGTTATAATAACGGTCTGTTCATGATACAGGCACTTCACACTGACGGTGTCTCCCCCTTTCGCTCTGGCCTTCAGTGGCTGAGACTCCTTTTTATGACTGAGGCAGACATACACTTTGCCGCTAGAATCAATAAAATACCCGCAAGATGGCAACCGGATTCTTCGGGACATTTCGTCTCCTTGGGATGGCTTGGAAACAAGAGATCCGGGTAACGCCGCATTCATATCCCACCCAACAACCACGTTTCCCTTTCGTGAAGGGTTTAAAACCACTTCAAATCGTTTTGATCCAAAGGTAGAGCGAAATTTTTCAGAAAACACACCGTAACAAGATCTTATCCCCTCATTAGATGTGGTACTTGTACGCAATTCGTATTCTATACGATGTGCCTCTTTAGGTTCCTCTGTAAAGGCATCAGGTAATGGAACTGGAGGATTACTTGTAATAGCGGCAAGTACAATTTTTGTGGAGGCAGCTATTGCATAGGGGACAGTGGACTTCTTTCCAGGAGGTGTTAATGCTGAACGTTCTAATTGATAACGTCGTATCAACTCGCAGATTAGTGAAATACCAAGCTGCACAACAACAGATGAGGTTCTGCCTTTCCAACATAGTCCATTCATCATTCCCAATAGAGGATCAAAAGATGCACATAAAGCCTCATGAGAGGGCAAAGCACATTGGTCAGTTTTGAGTAATTGAAGAACACAACGAAGAGCCATGTGCCTGATCGATCGAGTATAAACAGTGGCGGTACGAAGGAGCAACAATGTTAACGTTGGACCAAATGCAGTAGAAAGAAACGGTAAAACCTTTTCATTGCTTAAAGAGAGAAAAATAATATTGACACTTGTCTCCACTCCTTCCAAGCTCTGAGCCACTGTTGGGGTTGCAAGGCATGCATAGGCAAACGCAAGCAAAGAAAAGGATGATCTTTTCATTTCTGCCCCAACAAGAACTTCCAAAGCATTCAAATCACTACGCAATGGAGTAAATGGTAACAATATATGTAGTCCTTTGTGTAAGCATGGAGATTTTAAACTCAAAATAACGGTTCCAAGAAGTTGCCGAGCATAAGATACCATGGCGGCCTCTATCTGAGACACAAGACCCACATCTGTCTTACGTGAAGAAACCAAATTCGCAGGTGTTCGTGAATGGCGTGTCAAAACTCCTACAGATTGAGAAACATTTGGAGAGATACATCCCACTCTTAAACGACTCCATATTGTCTCCAGCATCTCCCGCGTAATGACTGGTGAATGCCTATCAAATACTCGCCAATGCAAGAACCGCACTGAAGAAGCAATACCTGATAGAGAAATAGCCAACCGAAACTCTGAAGGACAATCATAACCAGGAATGACCTCATAAAACATTCCACCATTCACCGACACAAAAGCCCGTTTTGCCTGCGGAAAAACACAAAGACGCAAATGAATGCACTGAACAGTCTCTGAAGAAGAAAAATAAAAATTTTCATAATGCTTAAAAAGAGGCAAAGGAACTCGGAGAAACCAATTCGTAGTTACATCCTGAAAGCTTAGTTGAACCGAGTGACGATTTGTGCTCACAATAAGAAGCTCTATTTCGTGAACTTTTTCTCCACAAAAAACGGGCTTGGTAACAGTGCAAAGAAAAGAGCCACCATGTGCAATTTGTCGAACGCAGCGACAGGATACATCTAGAAATTCTGATTGGGTGTGCAGTATGACATCATGGCTAATGCAAAGTTCTCGCAATTCCATTTCCAAAAAAAAATGGGATGGATGGCTCTGTTCCACCACCCCTGTTTCTGTCAGCGTGGACCCAAAATTGCCAGAATTTTCATTCGGTATGTGCAAACATGGCATTTGAGTCACACGAACATCCCTCTGAGAAGTAAGAGAAGTTGCCCTTGAAAGCGTTGTTGTTTTCCCACCTTCGGCAGAACATTTCAACACTATGCCGTTCAAAAAAATATGTTCCTGAAGACATGCACCTGGACGAATAGAAACCAGGGCAGTTGTATCGCTTGCGGACCTGACAGTAATATCCTCAGTGAACCGATTAAGAAAAGCTGCCACAGGAGCATTCATGGCTTCTAGATCCATAGAAGAAAACGCCAAATAAAGATGATTTTCAGACAGGCTGTTCTGTAATTGTTTCACCACTTTGGGCCCAGTGTTGCCTGATAAAATCACACTTCGTGCCCATTCATCAATGTAGAAGAAGGCCTGTCCCTGACTCAAGAGAGTTTCCTGATTAGAAGATTGAGATAAAGACAAATCTTGTGATGTCAACAACAACAAAAATGAAGTATCTGCCATTGCGATAACTTGCCACACTGATACAATGCAGGAACTCGTAATGGGATCAGAAATCCACCAGACAACAGACGGACGCGATGGGTCAGTCTCAGTATTCGACTGGATCCTTTTGTGAAAAACAAGTTGGCGATAGCACAAATATTGATGCGATATCCCCCATGGAGGCTTGCGTCTTTTGCAGAGAATCTTCTGAAGGGTCAAATCCAGTTCTTCTAAATTCGACGATTCCGTAAAGCAGGCATTTCTTATGAGATCCTTATGAAACCATTCACAATGTTCACCCATGAAGACAAGATAATCGTCTTCATTCATATCGAATATCAATCCGGGTCGAGTTTCAGCCACAATCACAGGAATACCCAACAAATTTTGTTGTTTCTGTTGCAAGCAAGTTGAATTGTCGTGGGAAAGTATCCTCAGCCGACTCCTATATCCCCCAGCCTGCGAGGGTAATGTGTAGGTAATGCTACCCTTCAGCAACCGTTTCTGATTCTGAATACCAACAAAAGGCATCACGTTCTCCGATTTCTTCCCAACCGTGATACCTATGTGATCATTTTCTTCTTCCACGGCTGCCATATTTGCCCTCACACCATCCGTCTCGGAGTAAAAAAGAACACCGCTACCACTTGTCGTATGTAGGAATAGGGCCACACGCTCACCTGCCGGAATAATAACGGGATCAAATTCAGTTAACTCAGTCTCCCGCTTGTCAACCAGCTTCATTTCTTGATCCATAATAAGTCGCCATTCCGTTCTTTCGCTCTCTACTCCCATAAATGTTCCGTCACGAACAAAAAGCGTCACTCGAGCCAAAGTCGTCGTATCGGGAACAAAACTCACTCTCGTCACTTTTACCTTGACGTGTTTGGCAACCAAATCAAACATGATGCCGTTATATGAGCCCGCTCCCACTCCTAGATGGTCTCCCGTTCGAAGGCAAAAAACTTGTCCATCCGCAGTCTTCCTTAACTCCTCTGCAAAAATCTCCGTTTGGTCAATAGCATCCGAAATTTTTAAATTTTCATTCATCAAAAGTTTCACTGCGTTGCCAAATTTAACATCTGCTTTTAATAGAGACGAAAGCCTATTGAGAATATATGCGCAACTCCATCTATCACCTTCCATATCCCGTTTTCCATGAATTCGAAGTCCAGGCGATGCACAAGTATGATGTCGAAGCAAGCAGTGGACATTCCACAGGGTACATGCAACGACAGTCTCTCCAATTATTCGAAGGTACACATTTTTGAAATTCACATTTCCGTGAGGTAAACTGTGCAAATGCCAGTGTTCCAGGGCACCAAGGATCGACATCGCAATAACTCTCTGTTGATGCTCATTAAGTATATCGACAGAAACCGAATCCAAAGTACAGTCAAACCATCCAGATGTAATAATACCACACCAAGAAGAATCTCCTAGAGATGGGATAATGTCTTCTTGGTGCATCACACACACATGCTTGGTAACCAGGTTACAGGAGTTGATACATATTTCGCTATCGTCAAAGCGAAAAAGATGAAGCGTTCGTTCACTCGGACCATCCCCGTCAAAATACAGCAGTCGTATCATGGAATCATCCTTCATATATCCAATTATCTCATATCCTTCCGGCAAAAGCAGAGAGATATTATCCTCTCCATTTCCGTCGGAATACACAACAGCAGCCCTTTTCTCTGACTCCGATAGAGTGTGGATGACATTTTGAACTTCGTCCCTAGAACAAAAACGTTCCGCCTCCTCTTCCTCTGCATAAGCCATGCACCTTGAAAAAGCACCCAACTCCACTAGTATTTGAACCGCACACGTTAAACGGTAAGCAAACCGTGAACAATTAAAACGATCACTCCAAGCTTTTTCAACGAGTGTCACTTGTTGAGAAGGTAAATAATTAACAACATGACGAAACACGGAAAACATAGAAAATACCACATGGTACGGGAGCCGACGAAGAATCGTGGGTGTGATTGGTTGGGAACTTAGTATCATAGACGGTGAAGTTAAAATCCCTCCATTGCCCCATGCTTTACAAGAAAAAGCGGCAAGTGTGGCCGATGCCGTAGCGTGGTCTAATCGAACAAATGGCGATAAAGGCAAATTGGAAGGTATATTGCGGAAGACAACTCTCGGTGATTCATTGTCCCTTGCCAATGAGAGGGTACCATCTTCCCGGTCCAAAAGAAAGTGCAAATGTGTTCCAACCAAAAACATTTGATTGGTAGAAGCCCCAAGAGGAGGAATAGTTTCTTGTGTGGGTAAAGAGTCGGCATCATACACATCTTGCACTGCCCACACACTGTCAACGTGTTTACACATTGCTCCAAAGTGAGGTGCCAGTTCCTGAAAAGTGGAAACTACAATACCAGCAAAATGCCCAGATCCCAGTGAGTCCCCTCGTGTGCGGTCGGAACGATCCATCTGAATGACAAATGCAGACAATCCAGTCATTGAAAGAGGTGATCCGATAACTGCTTGACCACCCTCATTGCAACATCTGGCCGTGAGACCATTTCTGGAAACACTGACATTGTGAGGCTCGTATAAAACCCACTCTGGTAAGTAGGATCCAGGATCTGTTGCATCATCATTGAAGCACGTGACAGATCGGGCATTTTTTGCGGCACTTGGTGGGTGAAGATGAACAATCACCGGATTCGCCCCCACATTCATGACAGCTATCTTTGGCGGTAAACCTCTTGCTGAGGACAACCGAAGATCGTCTGAAGCAACATGACATCGTATGTTGTCATCCTCGTCGTAAATCAGAAAATCGCCATCTACAGTAAACGCGAGGCTAAGCACTTCATTCCGGGAAAGGCTGAAACTGCAACGAATAACATGATTTTGGATTTTGTCCAAAAAAACGGTAGTCATAGACTTGGGCACAATAACATGAACCTCGAGAAAAAAAATCTTCTCATTTGTTTCAGACGTCACCGAAAATTGCCAGAATCGGGGCTTCTCTCTTGGCCACTTTTCAAAATCAAACGATCCTTGAAAGATACACCTCTTGTTTGGTTGCAGTTGAGCCGTATCACGACCACCCTCCCACATCCATCCGTCCACGGATTTCAGAGTCAAAGGGATCGAGGAGGGCAAATTCATTTTCTTCACAACCAAACACAAATGAATGCGGTCATCGCTGAAAATGCATAGGTGGTGTAAAGAAGAAGCCAATGTTGGCAATTCGCAATGAATAGGTCCTCCTTTAACGGCATAGTACATCTGGGGTGATGACAACAAATCCTGTCGAGTCCCATCTCGAAGTATAACCTCCAATGATACAGCAAAAACCTTTAACGGGGTATCTTTTTCAACGCGGAGCGGGAGATCTGAAAGAAACATAATTTTCCAAGAGTCGGAGATACGTGAAAAAGAAATGGACACAAATGCCCCCATAGTGTCATGATATCTAAAAGGGCAAACAAATCCAGGTGACTTTAGTTCCTCTGTCCCCTCAAGCAAGACTTCTGGTGATATTGTGTACTCCAAGTTGCAACGATCACAACAAGACATATCAATGCAGTTTTCAATTCTTGTCGCATGAGTTTTTGGATCAATGCAAAACGTATGAGTTGTGGGATCAAGCAAAAGGGACCTCGCACATACCGCACTAGCAACCAAACTCAAGCGACTTTGATGAAATATATACCTTGTAAAGATACTAATAAGTTGATCCTCTTCGCGCAAGAAAGGCACGTGTCCTTTTCCAGTTTTTTGACAAATCCCCTCACTCGAAAAAGGTAGATTGCAATCCGGGCAGATGATGATAGGGATTAAATGATCTACAGAAAGAGTCACATGATGGTTGGGAATTGCCTCACACCTCGCCAATACATGCCAATTCTCGTTTGGATCATCAACGATTCGAACCATTTGTCCTGACAAATCCGTTTCAGTGGCATTCGCCACAAGTGCAAGGTCACCCTTCCCAAAGACATTGAAAGTTGTGGGTTTCTTCGTAAACAGGGGTAGCGTGACCATGCCGTCACGCAATTCCTCAACAAAGTTTCCCCTCATCATACTACTCAGCAGATTTCCCGCAGCCTCTGCGTCACAAAACGCAGTTGTACTCGAAGTAGCGATTTTTGCTAAGAGGTCAATGACACTTTTATCCTCAAAAATTGTGGCGGCAAACGAGGCACCACCAACATACGCAATCAACGCCGCCAAAATGCGTGTCACCAACAAACCCTTCAATGCAGGAAAAACAGCCTGGTTAGGAGCCAAAAAAACCTTCTCCATAAAAGCACGGTAAGTGATGCGCCCTCGAAGTGCCCGAGGCTCCGCCGGAATTTCAGCAAAAGGTAACGGCGATTCACTTTTTTTACCCACAAAAATTGTCAGCATCCCATCATCCTCAAACTCATCCCCGACCTCCCCCAAATGGCCATCACTGCTATTGTAAAAGCGAACGCCACAACTTGAGGTGGTATTGATGTAAAGTGCGTACATTTGATTCGCTCGAAGATGTAAATTGAGAAGTCCAGGAGAAAAGGACTGCTTGTCTGAGAGATGAAGATCTTTAGAGATGACTTCTTGCCATTGGCTTGCTGTTTTTTCGGCGCCTTCCATACTACCCTCCTTCCAAAAGACTCTTACATTTACATTGTCCGTTGTTGTCTGAGCAACACAAAAGACTTCTTCCAACAGAACATCCCTCTTACTGCGAACATCAAACATGATTCCATTGTATGATGCAGAATTGTTTTGGTTCAGACGTCCACCAGTAAAAATGGAACAAATCTCATTGCATGTCATGATGTTACTTGTTGTGGTGGCAACAATGTCACCCGCAAATCCCTGCACACCGTAAAAGCTATTCTTCACTACATAGCTCTCATCACTGGATTGTATAAAACATGAAAGTTTGACGCCTTTTCCATCCTCCAAGACCCCCTTCAACTTTGAACAAATGGCCACAAATAAATACTTTCCTCTCTTCAATAATAGTGATAATCCATCCATGCAGAATTCACAAATGTCGTTTCGAAGAGGCAGCATAGCGTTATAAGCCCAAATCCATTCTCGCTCCGCGTTTTTCACACCAGAAATACCATCCAACGAGGAATAAAACAGAGACAAAGAAAGATGTGTGGAACCCATAGCATGCCTGACTCCAGCACCAATAAGAATAGGGAAAGTAACCTTCTGAATCAAAATGGAGCCCTCAAAGACTTCGAGAAAAAATTCCGCATTTGAAACCACACGAGTCGATACAGGAATACTTCGAAGGAAAATAGCATCACCATATCTCTCATTTTTATTCTGAAGGCATCCCAATGAAGATGAAGTTCTCTCTATAAGCGGTGGCCTCGTATCTTTCGTCTGCATATACATGATGGATCCACAAAATCCCCGTGGGGTGGAAACCGTCTCCAAAAATGGTGAGCTACTTTCACTCGTGCGTCCCACAAAAACTGTAAGAATACCATCAGAATCCATTTTACTGGAAATAGCCCCTGAGCAGCCATCTTCTTTGGAGTAATGTCCAACCCCACAATTGTGAGTAGCATTAATGTAGAGAGCAAAGGTTGCATTCGATTCAATATGTATCCCAGAAAATTTGACTGAAAACTGATGTTCAGAGCGCATTTCTACAAAGTTGGAAAAAACTTTGGTCCACGCTGTCGCTTCACGTTCATGCATATGATGCGACCCCTTCTTGAAAAAGACTTCCACCCGATGTCTTCCAGTTGTATGCGTCATGACAGATAAACCAGTTAGCACTATTGTATCGTGTGCCAAAAGGTCAAACATAATGCCATTGTAAGAACCGTTGCGTTGAGGTCGATACTTCGTTTTGCCTACTTCAAATACACGCAAAACCGTGCTTGTCGGCAAGGTGGGGAGAGAATACAATCCTTGTGGGACCTGATGAGGTCCCTCATTATCCACAAGATATAAAGAAGATAACTGTAAAGAAAACCAAATGCGTTTTTCTTCATCATCGCGTACATTGGCTGAATTATTTTCAATCGATACCACTGTGCCTCTTTTTGGTACATTAAGACTCCCTGCCTTAAAAGCCACTCGAGCGTCAACCTTCAGTCGTGTGGAATCTGCAGCAAGAGCACAAAAGCGAACATCTTTAGCCCGCACAGCATATTGTCTCCTTCCCGGACATGGACACAGGCATTCCACAACACCAACGTCATTGCCGTAAGTTCGCACAACTCTTCCCAAATGAGACTTCCCATAAAGCGGAGGAACAATTGTTGCAAACATCCCACGCGTTGAAAAGTAAACTACGAGTTGTTCAGGTTTAAAATTCTGGTGTTTCTTCACTTTGCACATGGCCAGGGGCAATCCATTTCGGTAAACAGCCAACATACTTTGATCCAGTGTAATCGTAAGAGTGTCGCCAATGGCAAAAAGCACCCCAGAGCCTTCTTCAGTCACAATTGGCATGAGTTGCCAAAAGGTGCCCGAGTGTGCCAGAGTTTGGGCAACACTATCAAAAAGAAAAAATGAGGAATTCATGATATCTGTCTCCGGTCCAATGGCGCCCTTTTGAATAAAACCAACAGCCAAAGGTGAAATACTCGGTTCCACAACACTATTATTTGCAGACAAAAATCCACTCATGGAAGTAACAACACACAAATCACGTGAATAAATGGCAAAGCGGAGAGTTGTTTCCTCCTCGGCAAGGCCATTACATGATACCACAACAGGATGCATATGAAGACCCGAAAGAGAGGAACTCACCAAAACAGAAACTCTGTTGGTGTCCACGAGAAGATATAACGTAGTTGAAGATGAAAGTTTCGCCTTGGCATCACACCACGTGCCCCATATATTGTGGTCTGCAATTAAGCGCTCAAGCTCACTCATATTGATAGCTCTATAATCACTTGCAAGCTTTGTCACACCCAGAAATAAACCCGCTTTGTTCAACGATCGACCTTCCTCACTAGCACCAAAATTTAACTCAATTACGACCCGTGTGCCGTGTGGTATCACGGTTGAACTTACCAGAAGCATATCACTCTCCACTCGACGGCTTGATTTCAAGATATTCCCCACTCGCCATTGCACACTGTACGGTTGCAAACCTCCAAACGGAAAACCGTCTACACCAGCAACATGACCAAGTGAAATATCAATACGTTGATTACTAAACGTATTCAAAGGTTCTAGCGTTGCAAAGGCCAAGTCATCGCTCGCCATGCAGATACCCCCCTCTATATTTACATTGACGCCTTTATCGTCCAGCCAAGTAAGTACGGTGTTTTCCACAAATTCAACAACATCACCAACAATCAATTCTTTGGGACTATGTCTCGAGACAAGGTAGTCTAGGAGAGGTTCCTCCACCTGAAAAAGATGAAACATAATTTTGGGGAATCGCCAGCTGTTAAAACATTCTTGACACAAATACATGCCTCCCTCGCTTTCGTACCAAAACTTTGATAGCTCCATCTCACAGGATGTACAATGCACCCAAGAGGAATGATTTTCCCACGCCGCAATCATACCAAGAGGAAAAATGTTCCTCGCAGGAAAGACCCGAGAATTCAAAAATGAGAATACCACAACTGTGTCTGAACCGGCCAGTACGAATGGTCTTAACTTCTCCCTTTCAGGAATTCTCTCGAACAAAACGCCAAAATCCACACATTTCCCACTTCGAATACGAGAAAACGATGCCGTTCCTTCTCGACGATCAACTTGCAAAATAATCAGATCCCCTGAACCAAACAAAATATATCCAGAACTGAATATCATTCCAGGTTCCACAGAACAATTAATACTGTTTGATTCTTCAGCATCATGGCTACATAATGCCCACGTTTTCTTACAATGGGCCACCTTTTGAGGGTCCGTGAAAAGCTCCGTCTCTGATGAAACTCCCACATACAAAAGGGTATCGTTGCTTGCCTTTGTGGTAAGGCTTACTGTAAAAGTAAAGAAGCTTTCAAGGAGCACATTACCTCGAATCACCGAATATCCACTCCCAGAGGTTACACCAATAGAAGGATTAGGAGTATAAAGAGAACTGGTTGACAATCGTTGATCGATCGTTACAGGTGTCCCTGATACAGGTTGTCGACCATCCACCATAATGAATGAGCTCGATGTCGATTGAAGTAATGATAGGGGCATGTCCGTGGAATTAAGATCCATTGCTATTGTATCCATATTCTCTTGAAGAAGATTATTAAGACCTCTCACAAAGTCCAAGTTCATGGCCTCACGGGTCACTTCAAAAAACTGGCTTTCAATTTCTCCACGTTTTTCTTCCTCATACTTCATCAAAGGCACAATCATCGACGCCTCGAACAGAATCCGAGAAAGCTCTGCAAGAAGCCAACCACAACATCGCAAACTCTCAGTTTCTAAAAGTGAAAAAAGGGGCGGCTTCACAAAGGAAGGTTTGATATCAAGGAGATCAGTGGAAAACACTCGCATATCCCCATCGGCTTCAAGGTATACAATAGCCTTTGAAGCTACATCAAAAATAGAGTCTACCACAACGGCTCCATGTGTTTCATGCAGACAAAATTCACAGCTCTTCTCTCCACCTAGTACTGCCAATGCAAGAAAACTATTGTCAATATCTTGATGGGATCGCGACAAAAATCGGTGAATCCACTGAGAGACCACGTCTCCAAAATATGGAACAACATGAAGCTGTTGTAACGTATGAATGGCTACACTGCGACGTAAACCACTCAAAAACAATTCACAGTTGTCTTCAATTGGAGTAGGGGCCTGAATCAACTCACAACTTGCGTCTTCATTGAAATGGAAAACAAATGGATATAAATCGTCCACACGTGAAATATTGGCAAAAGCCAATCCAATGAGCACCATCTTATCCCGATAATATGTAATCTCTCCCACGTCGGCATTTAGCTCCAACCACACAATTTCATCATTTCCATATATTCGGCGCTGACTACTTCTAGGAATACAATGACGACGCAAAAGAAGATGTGGCACTTGATCTTGATCATCTGTGTCTTGTAATACATAGACATCGTCCCGACTGATGAGACTTGTCATGTTTGAAACAGGTGGATGTCCGTGAGTAAGACCCACGTAGTAGCATCCACCTAATGGCGCACCTACTCCCCGACCCTCCTGCTGGCGTCGGCGGATCCGAAAACCAATCATATGCCTTCCTCGAGCTGGCATAGGTGAAGAACCATAGAAAGCCCCCTTCCCCATCACTGTAGTTGCCCCTCCGAGCCATCGAGGAACAAATGCGGGTGTCTCATTCTCTCGAAATAATTTCGTGCGTGCAAGGTC
>NW_920274.1:0-19530 GCF_000209065.1 Trypanosoma cruzi
GTCGGCTGGCTGCGTGCTTTCTGTGTCCTCCTTTGCTGGTGACGATGCGGTGTGAAATGATTCCTTTGGTGATGGAGCTGCTGCTGATGTTTTTGCGGCCACACTTGTGTTTTTTTGTTGGTCGCCTCCTCCTTTTCCGCTGGCTTCAGACGATCGAGAAACTTCAGAAGACAAATCAGAGGATACTCCTCCCGGAACGTCAGCGGCACGAACATCACTTGAAGAAGGCAATAAAGCATCCACCTCCGGCTGATTCGCCGGTACTTTCATCGCCTTGGAGTCCTTTAGATCTGAACCAACTAACACTTTTCTCTCGGGCACACTCTTGTTTTCATCGTCCATTAATTCCCGCCGTACGTCTAACTCCTTATTTTTGGTGACGGACGATTCTTCAGGCTGCGGTTGTTCTAATCCCAATTCTGTTCCCCCTCCTGCACCTCCTTTTAAAGATTTCTCTTGATCCCTCAATGCCGAGCCCTGTAAAGTGCCTTGCGTTTCTTGGACCAGCGGTGGTAGCGTTGATCCAACGGAAATAGCTTCGGTGGGGCCATCTTCAGGATCCTTAGCAACCAGCGCATACCGCTGAGGCCTCCAACGACGACGCCCATCCACAACGGCACGCACACCGTCCATCCCCCGACGCACGCATTCCTCCACGGCGGACGCATTCGCCCTGCCTCCTGTCCTTCTGCCGACCTCCTCCGCGCATTCCCTCTGCAGCTGAGCACGCCACCGCAAGAGCTAATACTCACACGTACCGCTATCGCCACCACAGCACGCAGAGGGCACACAACAGCAGCACACGGCCAGTCATCATCGCCATCATTCCTCTCTTTTACGTGTGGCCCTCAGCACAAAATAAATCCCATTCAGCGGAGAGAGGAAGCAAAAGATAGACACGGCCGCCACACCACGCACAGCAACAAATGGCAGCACCCCAGCAGCAGCGCACACACCACGAGACAGATGGAATCAGTACGATTGCAGAACTCGCACACCGCACCGCAAACCACAAGTTTAAAAAGCAATAAAAAACAATAATTAAAAACAATAATTAAAAAAGAAAAGAAAACAAACCCAGGGCTCCAGTGCGCATGCTTATGAGTGCGTCCGCGATGCGTTCAACGTGGCGGATGCGGGGCACAACGCGGAGCACACAGCAAGGCAGCAGAAGCAAATGAAGCAAAACAAGATCATTATTTCCTCTTATTTTATACAGTGAACCACAACACACACGCACAAATCCCCGCGGTTGAGTGCTGGCACGCACAGCCCGCACACACCTCTTCAGCCCACAGTGGTGTACGCCAGCGCGGATGCGGCGAGCAGCAGCGGGGCACACACCCACGCAGAGCTGCTGAGGCTGCCGTCGATTTCGCGAAGACGTGACGGTGCGCGGGTGGTCGACACAGCTGGCGCCTCAGTAGTCGTAGTACTTGGTGCCTGTGTTGTAGTGGTGGTCGTCGTGGTTGTCGTAGTAGTGGTAGTAGCCGCCGTGGTCTTCTTGGCCGAATCGTCGGCATTCGTATTCACATGGTCTGTGGATGGATTATTGCCACTTTTTGACTCTCTCGTATCGTTTTCGCCATTTTTCTGTACCGTATCGGCCACCAGAACTGGACTCCCTGAACTGCCGGACCCACCTGAACTCTCTTTTGTAATAGACACCGGACTTGTTGAACCTGAACTTCCTGCAAGAGCGGTCGCCCCACTTGGATTTCCTGGCAGAGCTTTTTCCGCACCTGGAGCCCCTTTCGCATCGGACTTTCCACTTTTTCCCGATGATGCAACGGCCGCAGCTGCTGAACTTGACGTCGTGGAAGTATTTGTTGCCCCTGAAACACCTGTTCCCTGTGACTGAGTAACCGAATAGGGGTCTTTTGTATCGCCTTTAACATCAGGTTCAGGCTGAACATCTGCAACGCACACGGACGGGCAGCAGCAGCACAGGGCAAGCACCAACAGGGCGCACAGCAGACGGCACGTCATCATCATCGTGAATGTGGTCGTTCAGTGGTGTGGAGCTGATCTGCACAGTGAGGGACATGGAGAGCAACAGGGGAGACGAGAGGTGCAGCAGACACACGCAGAGGGCACACCACATGAGGAGAGGGCAGCAGCCAGGCATGCACCGTACGCCGCACACCACGCACAACACACACACACCAATCCTCGGCAAACGGGCACACACACACACAGCCCTGCCGCAGCAACAACACACAGATGGAAGAGGGAGAAGCAAACGGGAGCGGCACAAAAGGCTCCACCGCATGCACATACGGCGAGAGCGGTCCGTCGTGTCGGCACCCCTCACGGAGGGTGCGCACACACACAAGAAGGTGCAGCGCACACAGCAACACAACAGCAAAGTAACAATAAAAAAGAAGATCCCCGCACACCAGGCGGACTGTTGGTCCACGGGAAGTGCAGACAATATTCATCACAAAGCAGCTTATTATCTTGTTTTGGTTGTATGCTGCTACAATAACGAGTGAGTAGCGCAAGGGCCGTCCGTACAAAAGTGGCAAGTATTCCGTCGTGCGGGCTGGGGCAGTCCCACACAGTCGCAGTCCCAGTTCCCAACGACGAGGGCATTCCCGCAGTGGATGAGGCGGAGTCTCCCGTGGTCCGTCGGGGATCAGCAGCCCGTGGCGTCCGTGATGAGGCGGTGGCGGAAGAGCCTGGTCCATCTCGAGTACCCGCGTTTGTGCTTCCTGCGTGTCTTGCCTGCCGGCATGCTTGGCAACTTCGGTGGCGACCTGCGCGCGAGGCACCTGTTAGGAAGACGGTGGCGCCATTGCGGCATCCGCATGGGAGGCCCTCGCAAACTATTATAACGCCAGGCTGAGCACGTCCGGCATGTGCCCTCATACTGTGGACGGACAAGCGCACTCTGCCGCAGGTTGGGCAGGAGGACGTCAATCCGCCGCTCGCTGGTCGACAAGGAGTTGCGGTGCTCACGTCGGGAAGAGGTTCCGGCGGAGGCAGAGGCGGGCCGGTCACCGCAGTGAGGGAGGGACGGCACCACCGACACAGAGGGTTCCTTGTGATCCGCAGGGCGCGTGCAGGCCTGTCGAAGAGTGGGCAGGAGTCGCATCGCGCCTGTGCGCAGTGCCGCCACTCGGGGACCGATGTCCGGGTCAACACCAGGAATAGAGTCCTCGCCACACCGACAGGCGCCTGTCACGCGGTGTGCGCGCCTTCCTTTTCCTCCTGGGCATCCTTCCATTATAACCTCTTCACTGCAGTGAGGAAGTCCACGTGCCAGGCATTGACGCAGTCCTGCGAGAGGAATCGTGCCATCGTGGCTTGTTTGTCAGCGGCCTCACTGCGTGGAATACCGCAGTGTGAGGGGAAAATATAAAATCCACAGGGTGACCTCGCCTCACCAAGGAAAGCAGCATAATCCAAATTTACTCAGTGACGTCGTCGTGCACCGCCAGCAGTCCAAGGCGGGGTGCCTCCATTGCCGAGAGGGAGTCCGTTTCCTCCAGCATTCGTGTGGGCGATTGGGATGTTCCCGGACAAGGAGGTATGAGATGTCTAAAAACATTTTCGATCGCAAGGCAGCCTGCCCCATATGAGCATGCGAGGCTGCCAGCTGCTGCACAATGTACCTCCACAGGGAGATCATTTGTCGTGGTGGAGTCATATAACAGCGCAGCGGATCCAGACGCGAGTGCAGCGAGAGACGAAGGACCGTCCGTCCACAATTCAAAATCACAATCCCCCAAAGAGGAGTGAGTAGAATAAAAAGCCGTGCGCCTGACATCGTCAGAGGCGTCTTCGGCAAACAGTGGCTGATAAAATCTCACGTTGTTGCAGCTCACAGTGTCCCAGGGAAAATTCGATGTTGGGCAAGAGGCGCGCGAATGTGGTTGTGGGGTGTCCCAATAATGTCACAGACGCGTAGCAATCCATTAATAACAGCATCTCTCGGAAACGGATTGATGTCGCCGCTTTCCCATGCATGGACGAAGGCATAGGTTGCGAGTAGATAAGGGAACGCAAATCCTCGTGATCATGGAGGCGTATATAGCGTTCGTATTGTGTGAATGCACGACGCCAGAGTATCTTACGGAGCGGAAGAATATTGGCCTCCAAATAGACGGATGTGTCTTCCGTAGAGGCGCTCAGGCAAAGAATGTTTTGCTACCGTCGCGGTACCGTACTTCCATATTGTGGAGATGTGTGGGGGCGAGTCAAGGGACAATTGCCTCGCCATTATGAAATAGCACACTATGAACGTATCCAATCAAAAAGGATCGCATGGTGTGATGGGACGCGTCCGCCTCTGCGACCAGACGCAGCTGATGGCGGCGTGGCATGGTCCTCTTTGCAGCGGTGGAAGCATGCGTAACACAATTAAGAAGTTGATCAATCGTGTTGCCCAGCAAGCGCACTGGGCGTGACTGAATACGCAGGTTCCCGCTAACAAGATGGAGATCGACCATGTCCTCGTCAGACCGTGTGTGTGTGAAGAGATGTGGAATAGAGCAGCTTCGCTCTTAGCGACGTTGATTTTTAGGCTATGCTCGGCAGCCCATGTGGCCACAAGAGACAAGAGCGGTCGCATTGCCGCAGCACAGGCATGGATGTCTGCACACAAGGCAACAAGTGTGTGTTCGCCAGCTTACATGAATGCGGAGGCAGAATAGATGCTGCCCAGGCGGCGCAGCAGATCATCCACACAGCAGAGGAAGAGTTGGGGTCCCGGGACGCCGCCTTGCGGTGCTCCAGCTGAGGCGAGTTGTTTCCGGGAGTGCTGTTCACGAGTGCATACCCCAACATAGCGGCCCCGCAGGTAGTTGTGCAGCCAGCGTTTGGTTCGAGGCCAAGGCGCGGAAGTCTGTCAAGCATGCGGAATAAATTCCCATGGTCAGTGGTGTCGAACGCAGTCGGAAAATCAATCGAGACCACGAGCGATGGCGACGAGGGCGTCGTGTGGGGGCGTCGTCTCCAGGGCGCTCATGCTCCACAATGCCAAACTCATTCAGTCCACGAGTAATTTGTCGATAACAAGTGCCACCACGTCCGACGTAGAACGCGGAGTTGCAAATCCGAAATTGACGTGGGTGGTGCGGCAATAACGCTGACAGACGGCGGTGAGTCATTCCTTCGGCTAACTTTAGTAAAACAGAGGGCAGCGTGATAGGTCTGTAGCTCTCTGGGCGGCATGGATCCTTCCCAGGCTTGGGGATAGGAATAGCGTCTCCCATTTTCCAGGAGCCAGGCAGGCTGCCGTTTGCGAAGGAATTGTGGATCATCGTTCTAAGTGTGCCATGCGCAACGGGCCCGAGACGGTGCAGGAATTCATTCAACATGTTGTCGGGGCCAGGGGCTGAGCCAAGCAAAGAGTCACGGATGGCCACGTCAAGTTCATACGGCGGGAAAGGCCGATCCATTTCCCAGCCACCAGGAACCAAAGGAATGCAGCAAGCAGCAGCAGCAGTATAAGGCGGTACGGCACGTGAAACCGCACAAAATGACGGACAGGCAGATTTGCCTGTTGCCGAGGCAGGGCGCATACGCGGCCAAGTTCAGTGCGGAGCACAACCGATTCCAGAGGATGAGGGTGCGGCGCCACCACGCCGTGAAGATATCGCCACCTCGGGCTGGGTGAGGCTCCAAGTCTTTTCGCGCGGGCTTCCAGAAGCACAGCGGAGCAACGGCGTAAGGCTTGATTTCGCTCTTCCTTTTTCGGGTACATTCGGCTCAAAGTAGGCTGTCTCCAGGCGAGGCAATGTGTGTGCTTCGTGTGCTGCCTCGGCGGCGGACTCGGCCTGTTCCATTTCGTGTGTCCATGTCTTTTTGGAGCTGTCACGGCTGCCGCGCGGGATATGGCGCTCAGCTGCTCGTAAGATGCCTCCGCGAGGATCCAACCATGTGGACGCGGTGGAAAGGAGGGTTTCACACAACGATGTAAAAGCATGCCAATCCGCTTTACGCAGGGCAAAGGTGGCTTTCTTCCGTCAAGGCAGCGTGTTTGCTAGTCGTGGAGTGCCATCGTCCATCTCTACCAAGTAAGATATTCAGCAGTGGTCCGAGTCCATGTAAGGGGCGAATGTCCAGTGGGAGATGCGTAGGGCGCAATACGCAGTCACGTCAGGGGACGAGGCATTACGATGTGTGATCCGTGTTGCCTGTGTCGGGTAATTTGCCAGCCCAAAATCCATATCGATTAGAACAGCGGCGAAATCATCGCCTCCAGTCCTTGATGGTACATATGACTGTCCCAGAGTTCACGATGCAAATTCAGGTCACCCGCGATAATCTCTTCGGGCAAAAGCGGCAAACGATATTGATAAATGCGGATTATTGACCAATTGTTGTGGGAGGGTTGTAGAGATTCGCCACGCAAATGCTGCAACAGCCCGGCGGAAATACACGGACAGCAATGGTCTCCAGGAGGTCAGTGCCAGGGAGCGACAGGCGCTCGCACGGTAGAGAGTGGCGCACCAGAACGGCAACGCCACCACCGCGCCCAGTGAGGCCTGAAGGTAGTCATTATGGCCACATAATTTCGTCGCCACGCCACCACGGTTACTTATTTCCTGCAGAAGAACGGTGTCAGGTGGACACTGCTCCAATCGCGCAGCAAATGCAATATTTTCACGGACGAGAGGCCTGCAATGTTGAGCCGCCAAACATTGATGTAGCCATCCTCCTCGGTGCCAGGGTTCTTGTGAACGACACCGCCACGGGCGATATCAACGGAGTGACCGCTGCGAAACGGTCGTGCAGTTCTGACCGACAGTCTGCAGGCAGACCGCCTCACCTCCCCACACCGGGCATGGCGTGGAACCTTCTCGGGAGTGAAGTCACCTTGGTCTCCGTCGTGCTCGCAGCAACGCCCTGCTGCGAAGTTCCTATACGCAACCAGAGCCCAGCACCGCGATAAGGTGCAACATCATCGCTGGGGACCGTGGATACTCGCAACGGATGGCGGTGTCGACATTCCCAAGTCAGCCGGGATTGGCATACTGCTCTCATCCCCGCATTCCTCGGAAATAATACAGAAGGTTAGTACCAACGGCGGCACACGCCCATGCAGCCGCACGACGGAGTCCCGTGCACTGCTCCCGGCCATGGAAAGGCTGAGTATCCATCGTATCCAGCACATGCAAAAACCCTGCTTGTGGTTACAGACAGTCATTCCCTTCTAGCCGCCATCACCAAGGGCCCGCTCAGTCATACAGACTGGACGGGGGATCAGATCTGGCAGCGTCTCTTGACACTGACGCGTGCTGGCTGGTCCGTGCAGCTGCAGTTTTGCTACGAACATCGCGGAGTACACGCTAACGAGCCTGCAGATCAGCATGCGACGCAGAACACGGCAACCGGGCAACACACAGAGCATGGAATAGCACCCATGTGGCACACGGACCTGCTGTCATGCATTAACACCCAGCTCACCAACAAGTGGCGTAGTACCATGCATCAGGACACCCACCACTACTTGCTTCGCAGCGCCAGGCCATCAGATCCAGGCGGCAAGCACCTAATCACTCAGGAGGCCCTCGACCAACAAGAACAGAAACACACTGCACGGGAAGGGTGCGGGGAATCCGAGCTCTGGGGTCGCCTGTACTGGACTGTGAGAGACTGCACGAACCAACGCCGTTTCTGCAACATCTCACCGGAACACACCGCTTTCATGCGCTCCAACGACGATCCCACCGCACCGGGACGGAGGCTGTTCCCCCGACGACAAGGGAGGCCGACGCACCGCCTGTGGAGAGACGGCCCTCCACACAGCGTCGGAAGAGGAAATGCCCGCACTGTGACGCCACAGTGGTGGGACACACGAACCACATCGGTCACTGTCGGTGCTTTCATCCGGAACGCCCTCCACCGCTTCCCGACCTCCACCGCGATTGCTGCGACACGGTCCTCCCCACACAAAAAAAGGCACCGCACAGCACAGAAGTCGCCGCGCACAAAACCCAGACGCCACACGGCATCGAAACAGCAGTGCCAGGAGGCGATCTCTGCTGCCACAGGATCAGCCAGCCTCCACAAGCAAAACAATCAGCCCGCAGAAAACACTGCACCAACTGCTTCCGGAATGTACAGACGCTCTGGCTGTGCGCCAACGGCTGGGCATCGAGAAGGACCTTGGCACCGAAAGCTTCTTCCAATGGCAGCTGCCTCATAGCAGGAAACTCATGTCGCTCCTCGACCACCTCCTCGGCACCCTGGTGACATCTTGTGGCTAGACATGTCGGTAAGAGCAGGGAAAAATAATAATAATGAGCATTCCCGCCACTATAGAGACGTGGTGCATCTTGCGATCCCGCTGGCGGCTCTCCTCTTCCACCGCTGTTTTTGCGCAGGATGTCACCACAGTCATTTTTGTGGTTTGGTCGGCTTCGTGTTGCGCTCCGGGTTCTCCTCCTTCATCGCCCTGCGGTGCTTCCTTCGCCGTCCCTGGCACCTGTGACTGTCCCGTGACGGTTTGTTCCGAAGCCGGACTGCCCTGGGAGGTCCTCCCGCCACCAGCATGCACTCCACACGCTGCCTGCTGAGACGCGTCGGAGCGTGGGGATGTTGTGCCTGCAGATTGCCCTCCGCCCAAAGACTCCGGTCCACTTGCACGCATCCGAGCAGCAGACGCGCTGCCAGCGCCGGACGGATTGCAAGTGCCACTTTGCAGTGGGTCGCTGCTGGATTGGCCCTGCCTCGTCGGAGCAGTGAGTGCTCCTGCCGAGGTGGGATTGGGGTCCTCACCCGCGGTGTTTCCTCCACCCTCCTCGTCTTCCTGATTGCTATTGCCCTCAGAGTTCACATTCCCCCTTCGTCCAGAGCCACCGGCCACGGGTCCACCTTCCGCAGCCATCACACCCCGCGCGTGCCCAGCAGTCACCGCGCCATCACCCGCGGGCAGCACACGCACCCCGTCGCAGCAGCCCTCACTCACACGCACGAGCAGCTGCGCATCACTGCAGGGGCCAACAGGACGCAGAGCACACGGCCAGTCATCATCACAAACAGTGGAGTCGCCTAACGCTGCGGAGCCAACCTGCGATAGCACGAGAAAAACAAAGAGAGACACGGCCGCTACACCACGCACAGCAACAAATGGCAGCACCCCAGCAGCAGCGCACACACCACGAGACAGATGGAATCAGTACGACTGCAGAGCTCGCACACCGCACCGCAAACCACAAGTTTAAAAAGCAATAAAAAACAATAATTAAAAACAATAATTAAAAAAGAAAAGAAAACAAACCCAGGGCTCCAGTGCGCATGCTTATGAGTGCGTCCGCGATGCGTTCAACGTGGCGGATGCGGGGCACAACGCGGAGCACACAGCAAGGCAGCAGAAGCAAATGAAGCAAAACAAGATCATTATTTCCTCTTATTTATACAGTGAACCACAACACACGCGCACAAATCCCCGCGGTTGAGTGCTGGCACGCACAGCCCGCACACACCTCTTCAGCCCAGAGCGGTGTACGCCAGCGCGGATGCGGCGAGCAGCAGCGGGGCACACACCCACGCAGAGCTGCTGAGGCTGCCGTCGATTTCGCGAAGACGTGACGGTGCGCGGGTGGTCGACACAGCTGGCGCCTCAGTAGTCGTAGTACTTGGTGCCTGTGTTGTAGTGGTGGTCGTCGTGGTTGTCGTAGTAGTGGTAGTAGCCGCCGTGGTCTTCTTGGCCGAATCGTCGGCATTCGTATTCACATGGTCTGTGGATAGATTATTGCCACTTTTTGACTCTCTCGTATCGTTTTCGCCATTTTTCTGTACCGTATCGGCCACCAGAACTGGACTCCCTGAACTGCCGGACCCACCTGAACTCTCTTTTGTAATAGACACCGGACTTGTTGAACCTGAACTTCCTGCCAGAGCGGTCGCCCCACTTGGATTTCCTGGCGGAGCTTTTTCCGCACCTGGAGCCCCTTTCGCATCGGACTTTCCACTTTTTCCCGATGATGCAACGGCCGCAGCTGCTGAACTTGACGTCGTGGAAGTATTTGTTGCCCCTGAAACACCTGTTCCCTGTGACTGAGTAACCGAATAGGGGTCTTTTGTATCGCCTTTAACATCAGGTTCAGGCTGAACATCTGCAACGCACACGGACGGGCAGCAGCAGCACAGGGCGAGCACCAACAGGGCGCACAGCAGACGGCACGTCATCATCATCGTGAGTGTGGTCGTTCAGTGGTGTGGAGCTGATCTGCACAGTGAGGGACATGGAGAGCAACAGGGGAGACGAGAGGTGCGGCAGACACACACAGAGGGCACACCACATGAGGAGAGGGCAGCAGCCAGGCATGCACCATACGCCGCACACCACGCACAACACACACTCCAATCCACGGCAGCAGGCACACACACACACAGCCCTGCCGCAACACCAACACACAGATGGAAGAGGGAGAAGCAAACAGGAGCGGCACACAAGGCTCCACCGCATGCACATGCGGCGAGAGCGGTCCGTCGTGTCGGCACCCCTCACGGAGGGTGCGCACACACACACAAGAAGGTGCAGCGCACACAGCAACACAAAAGCAAAGTAACAATACAAAAAGGAGATCCCCGCACACCACGCGGATTGTTGGTCCACGGGAAGTGCAACCAATATTCACCACAAAAACAGTTCGGTTGCCGTGGGCCTTCGTCCACATTCATCGCATACCACTTCATGCAAGCGCGGCCACCACCGCAGCTGCAGCCGCAAACGTAAATATAAGCACAAGGAAAGGAATAATGCAAGCAATCATTTATTTGTGTTTCTGTTTGGATGTTGGCGGATGTGTGCACATTTTTTGTTCGTTTGGGTTTTTTTGTGTGTGTGTGTGCAAACCTTCATGCCTGGGTCGTGTGTTGGGGATTTCAGCAAGGTGCACAATTATTTATTTTCCCACTTGTGAATTTTTCTTGTGTTGGTGCAGCCAATAATTCGGTGTGTGTTGTTCCTGCCTTTCGCTGGTAAAGTGCTGCAATAGATGTTTGTGTTTCCTTTCGTTGCTGTGGCACCTGATTCCTCACCGTTTATTGCGGTAGAAATAAAAATATGTGAGTGGACCCCCACGCACCAGAACGCACCTTCGCTCCTATTTATTGCTGCATGGAAGGGCATGCGTGTTTGGTGGTGCCTCGACCATATATTTTGTGGGCGTACATTCCCCTGCAGGCTGAGGGCGGGATGACGCTCCATCGCGGTGCACTTCCCTCGCATGCCGCCCACCGTGATTCATAATGCATCACCCCCTCACATACTCCGTGGTGCCACACCGTTGATATTATTGCAGCCGCTGTGATTCCGCGTATTTCACGCATTTGATTGTGCCACAATACATCCGCTCGTGTGGCCGCCGCATCCAAACAGCGGTGCCCAACACCGTGAGCGGCACTCCACATCCCTGCATGTCCCAACGCAGTGGTGCTTGACTGTCAGCCAGGCGTCAGACAACAGGAGAGTATTGTGCTGGCAGTACAACACACGGAGCTGCAGTGAATGACTCGGGCGGCGACGCATCCATTTGTCGCAAAGCAGTGAAAAGGAGTCGGGCAAAATAATGCCGGCTGCACTTACGACACCACATCCACAGCCAAAGCATGCGACGTGATGTGTGTTTCACTGGTGCTGTGAAATGCCTGCAGACGACGTCACTAGTGGAGGCATGCCACCCATGATCAGCGGACAGACAATAATCGGCATGGGAGGCCACAAAAGGCAGCAACGACGCCAGCAGCAGCAGCAGCTCTCTCTCTCTCTCTGTTGCCTCCGAGAAGTAATTATTCCACCAGCCACAGCTCACTGTGCCATCGTGACACTCCATGCACGTCGTGGCTGCGTCAACACATCCTGCTCCCTGCTGCGCCTCGAAAGATGCCTCACTCCGTCCACTAAGTGCGTCGGTGTGGGCCGTGCCTGGGCTGTTCGTGAGGACCACAACAATGTGAGGGTCACCGAGTCGCGGCATGTTTGTTGTGACGTTGTTGCATGGCACCTGCACACACACGCAGCGCCTGCATCCCTCCCTTTTGTGTCTGCCCTCCGCCGGAGTGGCCACACACACGGGCAGCAGCAAAATCACTTCACCCTCGACGATCCAAAATCAACACCGACATCTCTCGCGACGCAAAGATCTCAGTTGCCAGCACGGGCTTCATGCCGCTCTGCCATCGACGCTGAAGCACGGCTCAGTGCACGCACTTATTTTCCTCGTGTGCAGTCAGCCGTTTGCTTCACACATTCTTCGACGGAATGACGTCCACAAAAGCACGCCACAAAAGCCACTGTGATCGCACAAGCTCTTGCGACGAACGTCGGTGTGTGCGTGCATCCGCTGCTCACACGTGCTGGCAGGCAGCCCGCAGCCGGTGCCCTCGTGCCAGTTCATCGGCTCCAGCACGGAAAAGAGAAAACGGCCTATTCCCGATGCACTTATTCTCACCGGCAGCACCAACACGCTGGTCGCCAGCCGTCATTCCTCAGCACATCCAGGAATGCCGAAAATTGACGTGGAGCTGTCAGCCAACAATGCCACAATCCCGCACACATGTCGGCTCCACCAGAGAAGGCACAAATCACAAACAACACCCCTCACGTGTCATCCAAACATCATTCCGACACACCGCGATACGCCAAACAGAAGTATTCGTCACTCCATGCACCTCCCCACACAATCACATAGTCCACGCACCACGCACGTCAGCGGCTCACACGCAGTCAAACAAATGTCCCTCGGATCAGTGGCCTCCACCTGCTGCGGTGGGAAGTAAAAAAAAAGAGACGAGCAGCCAAACCCCAAAAGAGTGCCACGACTGGCCGCAACTCAACGGAACGCAGTCACCCAAATGAATTCAGTCCTAATGCCCTTAGCCTCCCACCTTCCCCACAAAAGCTGCAAAGATTGAAAACAAACGCACCGTCCAATAAACTCTTTGTGCAAAGCCAAAAGAAGCCGCAGTGCCTCCTGCTGCCCTCACAGTCCGTTGATGACGCCTGGATGCGGATGGTCACCCATCGGTACTTCCAAACGACGCCGCACACCCGCGACGCATCCTGCGCTCTGAGACATGCGGCCCTCACTATCACCAGAGACGCCCACGCACCGTCGTACGCAACAAATCGTCAAGAAACGAAGGATAAGTCAGACTGACAGCAAGACACCCGCCGACAAGTCACAGCACAAACATCATCACAAGCAGAACCAAAAGCAATGCAGGCCGCAGAGTAAAGTGAATCAAATGACGCATGGCGTATGTAAAAGAAAAAAAAAACTCAGTGGCGCTACAAGAATACAAGAGGCTGACACTCTCTCAACAATAAAGGAAAAGTATAATAATACACAAAAAGACAATTTAGGCGTCCACCATCAAAGCAAGCCACAAATCGAATAAAAAGGGCAATGAAATGGGTGCACTCAACCAAACCACACGTAAAACAAAACAAGAAGCCGAAGCGTGGGACGACCAGCGCACACACACTCTCATTGCTCCCGTAAAGCAAAACACACACACAGAGGGAGAGAGAGAGAGGTCGCCCACTCAATGCAATAAAAACAAAACAGAAACAGTTACGGTGCTCCGCCCATGCAGCCAGGCAGGACGGCAGCGGTGCGTGTCGTGCAAAAGAGAGCACCAACGGGCCTGCATGGGTGTGCATGCATATATACAATGGGCACATTATGTGTGTGCCTCGTGGGGTGAGGTGAGGGCGAGAGTCCATGCAAGGAGACACACACACAGAGAGAGAAGGAAGAGTGTGTGTGCGGGCGGTGCATGGCTCTCTCACACTCACTCTCACGCGGCCACCACCGCAGCAGCACACGCAACAAGAAGAAGAAGAGGCAAAAGAGGGGAGGTGGTGTGGGAGACCGCGGCGCTGCTGTCACTGTCGCCAACCTTTTCATTATCGCCAGTTTGGCGTTTTTCTGTCGCTGCAGCATCCGGAGTTCGAGCATCCTCGGATGTCTTCGTCCCTGTGGAGTGTTCCTCCTCAAAAGGGGAAGGTTCTTCGCTTGTAGATGGCTCAGTTTCTTGTTCTTGACTGCCAGTTGATGTACTCTGCGCCGTACCTTCCGTAGAGGCAGAATATTCTTTATTTTCCTTTTGTTGTTCGGGTAGTTTCGTGGATGTATCCGTGCTTTGGCTTTCATTCGTCTTTTGTTCCGGAGTTAACATTCCATTTTGGGTTTTGTGCTCCGGCGATACTGTGTTTGGCACTGTCGTTTGGACCGGTTCACTGCTTTCTGATTTTGTACCTGGACTGTTTAATAAGTCTTCTTCTATGGGGTTGTGTGGATCCTCGTTTCCACTACTTTCCACTCCCAATGAGGACTGACCTTCTCCACCCTTACTGTTCTCGCCAACACCTTCACCCCTTTCTGAGGCAGGATTGTGTGGCTGCGGCTGCGGTAGCGGTTGTAACTGTTGCGGTTGTGGCTGCGGTTGCTGTAGTACATTTCCTTACGATTTTGGCGGTTGCCCTACTTCCTGTTCTTTATTTTGTATTTCTGGCTTTGTTTTTCCTTGTTCTGGAGCATTTTTCAAACGTTCTTCTAATTGCTCTGAAGAGCTTCTATCTTCACCCTCCACTCCAGGAGCAACAAACAGTTGATCATTTTTAACTTCTTTTCCTTCCAAGGATTTTCCTTCAGACTTTTCTGTTGATTGATTAACCTTGGGCAAACCTTTTGTTGGATCTAAGCTATCTGATCCTGGCGTTGAAGTTCAAGTCGACCCCACAGCAACTTTACCACCACCGGCAGGAATCTCCACCACCTCCTCGTCACATCTACCGCCGGCAGCGCACCACAGCACGCAGAGGGCACACACCAGCAGCACACGGCCAGTCATCATCATCACCACTCCTGTCACTTGCGTTTAGCCTTCAGCACAAACTAACTCCCCATCAACGAAGAGTGAAAGCAAAAAGGAGAGACACGTCACGCAATCACGCACAGTCACAAATGGCAATGAAAACACCATGAGGCAGTTGGAATCAGTACAATTGCAGAGCTCGCACAGTGATCCCCAAACCAAAAGTTTAAAAAGCAGTAAAAAAGGCACAACAGCAGAGTTGAGAGTCCGGTAAAATTCCCAAAAAGTAAAAAATAAAAAATCGATCAGGGACGTCCTTTATTTTATGTGCCAAGCAGCGCAAAGTAAACGACCACTAGTTTTTGTATACGTAATGCCTGCAGTAAAAAATCAAAAAAGATCGTGCTTTTCCGTGAGCCCACACAACTCTCCTCACATTTCGTGCGTCACCCAGTCTTTTCTTCCAATCCTCCTTTCGTGCAGTCCGTGGGACGCACAGCAATGAGGCCGGCACCGCGTGTGGGCAACGGAAGGAAACAAGAGGAGAAACACGTCACTCATGACAAAGTACGACAAGCAACCATTGGGGAAAAACACAGGGATGCTGATTATTCCAATAGGGCAAAAGCAGCAAAAATAAATAAATAAAAGAAAATAAAAAAACTTAAATTATTGACACAACTCATTGAGTGATGCTGGCAAGCTGCACAGTTATTGTTCCACAAAAAGCCGTAATTCCACCCTCCCTCACACCTCAGCAAAGTGCTGCAGTGCCCCACAGCCCCAGAATCAAAAGCAACATCACCCGAGACACACACATGCACGGTGATGTTGCCAATTAAAGCCATGGCCAACAAATCAACGAACTGCCCGTGCTCAAGCAAAATGACATGGTCCAAGGGTATTGTTGCGTTGAACTCCGATGGGATCTCCGATTTTCCAGAAGTTGTGCGCAAATAATCCTGTGCGGCATCACCGCCACCCAACACGTTACCACTCGTTCAGCATTTGCTAGGACTGTGCTGGGCTCAGGCGTGGCTGTTGTACCATCCAAGGGCATTAGATCACTGTTGCTGCGTGAATCGGGGCCGCTGCCCATGCCCACGGCAGCGCAGGCATAATTCTCCTATTCATGCCCAACGTCTTGTTACTCGCTGGAAACTGTGTTGGCAGTGGATAGATCGTCTTCTCTTGCTGTGCGCGCGTCTGGATCCGCGCTTCCACTCAAGTCCCCGGAGAGCCGCGCTGCCTGTGGAGCCTCACCGCGCAGCTGCTGGCAGCCTCGCATGCACATATAGGGCAGACTGCCTTGCGATCGAAAATGTTTTTAGACATCTCATACCTCCTTGTCTGGGAACATCCCAATCGCCCACACGAATGCTGGAGGAAACGGACTCCCTCTCGGCAATGGAGGCACCCCGCGTTGCCCACCGACCGTGCGAGACCGCGTTACTGAGCAAATTTGGATTATGCTGCTTTCCTTGGTGAAGCGAGGTCACCCTGTGGATTTTATATTTTCCCATCACACTGCGGTATTCCACGCAGTGAGGCCGCTGACAAACAAGCCACGATTGCACGATTCCTCCCGCAGGACTGCGTCAATGCCTGGCACGTGGACTTCCTCACTGCAGTGAAGAGGTTATAATGGAAGGATGCCCAGGAGGAAAAGGAGGGCGCACACACCGCGTGGCAGGCGCCTGTCGGTGTGGCGAGGACTCTATTCCTGGTGTTGACCCGGACATCGGTCCCCGAGTGGCGGCACTGCGCACAGGCGCGATGCGACTCCTGCCCGCTCTTCGACAGGCCTGCACGCGCCCTGCGGATCACAAGGAACCCTCTGTGTCGGTGGTGCCGTCCCTCCCTCACTGCGGTGACCGGCCCGCCTCTGCCCTCGCCGGAACCTCTTCCCGACGTGAGCGCCGCAACTCCTTGTCGACCAGCGAGCGGCGGATTGACGTCCTCCTGCCCAACCTGCGGCAGAGTGCGCTTGTCCGTCCACAGTATGAGGGCACATGCCGGACGTGCTCAGCCTGGCGTTATAATGGTTGGAGGGGGCCTCCCATGCGGATGCCACAATGGTGCCACCGTCTTCCTAACGGGTGCCTCGCGCGCGGGTCGCCGCCAAAGTTGCCAAGCATGCCAGCAGGCAACACACGCAGGAAGCACAAACGCGGGTACTCGAGATGGACCAGGCTCTTCCGCCACCGCCTCATCACGGGCGCCACGGGCTGCTGATCCCCGACGGACCACGGGAGACTCCGCCTCATCCACTGCGGGAATGCCCTCGTCGTTGGGAATCTGGGACTGCGACTGTGTGGGACTGCCCCAGCCCGCACGACGGAATACTTGCCACTTTTGTACGGACGGCCCTTGCGCTACTCACTCGTTATTGTAGCAGCATACAACCAAAACAAGATAACAAGCTGCTTTGTGATGAATATTGGCTGCACTTCCCGTGGACCAACAATCCGCGTGGTGTGCGGGGATCTCCTTTTTGTATTGTTACTTTGCTGTTGTGTTGCTGTGTGCGCTGCACCTTCTTGTGTGTGCGCACCCTCCGTGAGGGGTGCCGACACGACGGACCGCTCTCGCCGCATGTGCATGCGGTGGAGCCTTGTGTGCCGCTCCTGTTTGCTTCTCCCTCTTCCATCTGTGTGTTGGTGTTGCGGCAGGGCTGTGTGTGTGTGTGCCTGCTGCCGTGGATTGGAGTGTGTGTTGTGCGTGGTGTGCGGCTTATGGTGCATGCCTGGCTGCTGCCCTCTCCTCATGTGGTGTGCCCTCTGTGTGTGTCTGCCGCACCTCTCGTCTCCCCTGTTGCTCTCCATGTCCCTCACTGTGCAGATCAGCTCCACACCACTGAACGACCACACTCACGATGATGATGACGCGCCGTCTGCTGTGCGCCCTGTTGGTGCTTGCCCTGTGCTGCTGCTGCCCGTCCGTGTGCGCGGCAGACACTGAGTTGGAGGAGACTGGAAATCTTGTTGGAGAACAAGGCGACGGCATACCGCTTCCTCCACCACAGCCACCAACTGCTAAGCCGGTTGAGGCTATTGTAAGTGCCCCTATTCTACCCCCCCGTGCAACAGGAAGACCAGCGGACCCCGGTCATTCAGATCCTCCAACAACAGGGTCCGTTGCAAAGCCGGGAGATGATGGCGGAGAGAGACCAGGATCTACCAGTACGGAAACGAATCCAGATGACGAAAAAAATACAGTACAGGCAGATGGTAAGAAGGGTAAGAAAGGGTCATCCAGTGACAAGATACTATCCGAGGAACAGGCAAATAGGGAGTCTGAAGATTCTACAGAGGAGACCACTACGACGACCACAACACAGCCACCAACCACGACCACCACCACTGCGCCAGAGGCACCCAGCACTACGACTACTGAGGCGCCAGCTGTGTCGACCACCCGCGCACCGTCACGTCTTCGCAGAATCGACGGCAGCCTCAGCAGCTCTGCGTGGGTGTGTGCCCCGCTGCTGCTCGCCGCATCCGCGCTGGCGTACACCGCTGTGGGCTGAAGAGGTGTGTGCGGGCTGTGCGTGCCAGCACTCAACCGCGGGGATTTGTGCGTGTGTGTTGTGGTCCACTGTATAAATAAGAGAAAACAATGATCTTGTTTTGCTTCATTTGCTTCTGCTGCCGTGCTGTGTGCTCCGCGTTTTGCCCCGCATCCGCCACGTTGAACGCATCGCGGACACACTCATATGCATGCGCACTGGAGCTCTGGGTTTGTTTTCTTTTCTTTTTTAATTATTGTTTTTTAATTATTGTTTTTTATTGCTTTTTAATTATTGCTTTTTAAACTTGTAGTTTGCGGTGCGGTGTGCGAGCTCTGCAGTCGTACTGATTCCATCTGTCTCGTGGTGTGTGCGCTGCTGCTGGGGTGCTGCCATTTGTTGCTGTGCGTGGTGTAGCGGCTGTGTCTATCTTTTGCTTCCTCTCTCCGCTGAATGGGATTTATTTTGTGCTGAGGGCCACACGTAAAAGAGAGGAATGATGGCGATGATGACTGGCCGTGTGCTGCTGTTGTGTGTCCTCTGCGTGCTGTTATGGCGATAGCGGTACGTGTGAGTATTAGCTCTTGCGGTGGCGTGCTCAGCTGCAGAGGGAATGCGCGGAGGAGGTCGGCAGAAGGACAGGAGGCAGGGCGAATGCGTCCGCCGTGGAGGAATGCGTGCGTCGGGGGATGGACGGTGTGCGTGCCGTTGTGGATGGGCGTCGTCGTTGGAGGCCTCAGCGGTATGCGCTGGTTGCTAAGGATCCTGAAGATGGCCCCACCGAAGCTATTTCCGTTGGATCAACGCTACCACCGCTGGTCCAAGAAACGCAAGGCACTTTACAGGGCTCGGCATTGAGGGATCAAGAGAAATCTTTAAAAGGAGGTGCAGGAGGGGGAACAGAATTGGGATTAGAACAACCGCAGCCTGAAGAATCGTCCGTCACCAAAAATAAGGAGTTAGACGTACGGCGGGAATTAATGGACGATGAAAACAAGAGTGTGCCCGAGAGAAAAGTGTTAGTTGGTTCAGATCTAAAGGACTCCAAGGCGATGAAAGTACCGGCGAATCAGCCGGAGGTGGATGCTTTATTGCCTTCTTCAAGTGATGTTCGTGCCGCTGACGTTCCGGGAGGAGTATCCTCTGATTTGTCTTCTGAAGTTTCTCGATCGTCTGAAGCCAGCGGAAAAGGAGGAGGCGACCAACAAAAAAACACAAGTGTGCCGCAAAAACATCAGCAG
>NW_920288.1:0-19750 GCF_000209065.1 Trypanosoma cruzi
CGGAAGCAGCGCGCCGTTGCTGAGCAGCACGAAGGGCGTGTTCTGTTGCCCACGCACCGTGCTTGCTGTTTTTTCACGCAGGCGCCGCGTTTCTGCTCGCTGAGTTGTGCCCGGCCGCCGCTCCATTGGCAGCGAGACTCTGCCGGCGTGTGTTGCAGTGACGTCGGTAAACGTGTCTGGCTGTGTGCCGACTGCTGAGATTTGAGGCGCAGCCTTGGCGCCCCGCAATGCGCGGCCCTGTTAAATGAATGGGACCGTGGACATGCAACGTTTTTGCCGACGCGCTGTTCAACGTCTCTTGGCGGATGGTACGCGTGTTGGTGTGCGGACGTGCGCAAGTGTGTGCGTGACGGTGGCTTGTCGCGTCCTTCCCACATTTGCGGCGTCGTTGGCCCTCCGGCTGCGTGGGAATCACCCGTCGATTCTTGATGTATATTTTTTTGAAACTGCGGTCGTCTGGAGCTACTTCCGCGTCGATGCGGGGCTTAATTCCGCCTAGCGCGTTGTGGCCATGAGGAGCGGATCACGGTGGGTAAATAACGAGCGTGATGACGTGGCTGTGGTTCTCATTGTGCAGCCTGGCGGTGCGCCTCTTCTGTGCTCCCTTCTTATTGACGCAGTTGCATGTAAGCTCGGTGAGCCGCACCTGTTGCCGAGGGCCGCATGATCCAAGACGCACTGCCGGAGCAGCGGCGCTTCAGACTTCCTTGTTGTCGGGAGTTCCGGGCATCCTACTCAGGAACCGGCTGTACTGCTTGTCGAACCACGTAGCCGCCTCCGTTGTGTGCCGCTTTGCGTGCGTGCATAGGGGGAGGAATGTGAGGCGGGGGAGTGCGGGTTGCGAGGGGAGCAGTCACCGTGACTGCACACTGGAGAGACGAGTGAGCTGTTCTTTACGAGGAAATTGGCGTATTTCTTCCTCGGGGCGGAAGACTCTGCCCCCAGCAGTAATTCTACGCGGCGAGAAGGCACAAGGCCCTTCGCAGCCGCGGCACGACGTCGATGCTCGTGACAGGCACCTCTTTACTTTTCATTATTTATAGATCATTTGTTGAATAGTTTATAAGGGACTTTTGAAGAGAATGATCGCGGGAGGGCTGGCTAACTTGCTGTATATATTCTGATAAGCGAATGCACTCCTTTACGACACCTTTCCTATCTTATGAATTCCTGGGAAGAACACGAATTTAATGGGGCAGGGAACCGATAGAGGCCAGATAATGTTTTGTTTTTATTTTTAAATTTACTGACACAGCGAGGTTGGTTTAAGGAAATGGCCTTGGTTCATTTCACTGCCTTCGAGTGGAGCGATATTGGTGCCCGTTTTTCGGAATTGGTACGCCAACATGGCACCAGCAAGGTGCAGATAAGGTTCATTGACGAAACCGGGGATGTCGGAGGCGTCGTTAACTGTGGCCACCTCAATGACAGGCTTACACTTGATTTTGGGATCTACCACCAAACCCTGGGGGATTCAACCCTTACGAGACATCTGGCGAATCCCCGGGCGCCCCAAGTACCAAATTGCAAGACCCAAGTGATCCTGACCGTCATGCGGGCGGCCCGCGAGTTGGGGCACCAGCAAGGGCTCCTCATCATTGCTGAAAGGGAGCGATTGAGCAATGACTACGCCTACGCCGCCGTGGACGTGCAGAATCGAAGCGTTCAGCCTCATTCGCGGGTGGAAGAGGTGCATAACAACCTATCGGTGCGCGAATCTGACATTGCGGTCGCCGGCAGTCTTTTTGCAGAACGAGAATGCGCGCTCGCCGGCCGCCAACAGCAATTGGAGGTGACCCGCACCCAACTACAGGAACGAGAGGCACGCGTTAGTGCTAAAGAGGCTCAGCAAGCCGCGTGGGAGGTGGAGTCGGCGAGCCGGGAAGAAGTCTCCACCTCTCGGAGAGGTTTGACAGATGTACCTGTCGCGTGTCACAATAAGGCCGAATACGGCGTTACCAAAAAACCACATTAAAAGCATCGCTTGATGGCTGTGGGCGCGTCGTCACGCACGGCCCAACGAACTCCGGCGCGAGAGAGACGGCAGGTTATTCCTCCAGACGTCTCGGGGCAATTTCGGGTGACCACATTTCTATCCCTCGATGCCTTTGCCCTCCAGCACTTCTCCTTGGACGATAATTCCGCTACAGGAAAAGAGGGACGAATTTTCCGCGCATTCGACGACACCACTTGGGCCCCGCGTATATGGAACGCGGGCATTTCCGGAGTCGTTTTCGACCTCCGGGGCGCATACAATTATTGGCGCCAGGCGGAGGACCAGGCCCAACTTGTATTTGACAGTTTGGTTGCGTGGATGTGTGCGCTGGAAGCGGGGCAGGACCTCTCCGATCGCTTCATGAATTTGGGAAAGGTCTTACTGCAGGCATTCCGGATGCAGCTCATGATGGCATCCGACCCCGGCATCCCGCTCTTCAACGTTCTCGCCCGTCCTTGCACCGCCGTTCATGAGGCTGACACCTTTGCGAGGGCAATCCAGATTCCCTTGGAACGAAGAGGGACGCAAATATCGTTGCGATGCCAGTTATTTCATGTTTATGGACACGACACATCTAAAAGCAACGCCCGAGACGCAACCAGAGGAAGTTACTTGCAGCGCGGACGGCCATTAAAAAACGGCAGAGGGGCTGCTTGCTGCTTCTTGCGAAAGCGGACAACGGCAGCCCCATCCATTCCACCACCTCCCGCTATTCCGCAAAGACGTCGCACCGCGCCGCACCGCCGATGCTCCACCCGATATCACAAATTGCCCGACGAAATCATCGAGAAGGGCAATGGAGCTTATCCGCCAACGACGCTCGACTGTGGTACGACGAAGCACCGATATCCCCGCTTTGGGCCAGCCACACGAAGAGAGGGAACGAGGTTGCTCGAGAGATGTGGGCGCCGTCAACGTGGAAGCAGAGAATGTCTCTAGCTGGGCAATTCACAACCTTTTGCCGCACGCACGAACAGACAACCAGCGAGAAGAGCTGTGCGGCCTTTTTGGCGGCAATATTAGATGTGGCACCATCGACCCGACTGCAGCACGCCAGGACGCTGCGGTCCATGTTGCAAATGAATTGAGCCCCGCTGGATATGGCGGCTTTGAGGTTACAAAAAATTGCGGTGCGATCGGAGACGAGGCGGACGAAGCAGGCGCGCCCCTTGACAAAGGAAGAGATGAATCAATTTATCCGCAGCCGGACCGATTGGAAGGAACGTGTTGTCTTACGAATTGCGTGGATAACGGCGAGTCGTTGGTCCGAGATTGCGGCCTTAACTCCCCAACAATTTTAAACTGAAGCCGGACGGGGCCTTAATTTTGGATTGGTTCGTGGCGCCGAAGACGGCGAAAGCGGATCCCCACCGCGCCTCGCGGTTCGTGAGGATGCGAGAACAGGACGCCTTCCACACTATAAAGCTATGCAGGACACTTCAAGAAAACGAAAAGCTGACGAATATTACTAATGCCAAAGTCGAACGAGCTTTGGCTCCTTGGGATGCCACGGCGCATTCCATAGAACGCGGTGCGTTGAGGCACGCTGCTCCAATCGTGGAGGCGTACAATTTGGATCCACACGTGATCTTGCAGTTGGCGAAGCACGTCGACCCGTTTGACCTTCCCCAGAATACTGTTTGTTATTTGGGGAGTTACACCGCAATGCTGACCCAGGTGTCGTCATTGATCGCATTGATGTGAAGGGAGAAACTGCGGAGGGGCAAGAACCCTGGCTAAGAGCAGAGGAGCGTTTTTTCCATGATTTTAATCACAACCATGCCGCTACAATAACGAGACGCGCGACAAGGACGCGTCTGGCCACTCCACAAGATGAACACGCTATCCCGTTACAGCAAGTCAACGTGCCCGTATTGAATCTGGAGTGGATTAAAAGTCGGCTGAGCCCGGCCACCTTGGAGAGGCTCATGCAAGTGTGGGGACTCGTCGGGCGGTCCCCTTTCCTTCCGTCTTCCTCCGGTAGAGCGTGCGAAGGCTCACGGAGGGTTCCGGCCGCTGACGCGCATTTGTTACGAAAAGCAGGAATAATCGAGGACGCTTCGTCCACAATAACAGGCGGATGGATAATACCCTTTTTTAGTCGTGGAGGAGAAAACCACCGGTTCACGACGACGATGGACCGCGTGGCCGCGCGACAGGAACAGAGACGACCCTTACGAGGCTAATGTTCCTCTTTTACATATTTCCCATTATTTGCCACCTGTGATGGCTGAGGCCGCTTCCTGCCTGGATGTAAAGTCGTCCTTCATAGTCTCTTTACCGCGGGAGACTCGGCATCTCTTCCGATGCCGCGTGGAGGACGGCACGCTGGAGGAGCTGACACGGCTCCCAATGGGATACAAGGCCGGCCCGGAAATTCTCCAGATTATTATTACTTCGGCAATTGCGGGGGTGACGACGGTGGTTCACCGCCTCTGGGCCGCACCTCCATTGGTGCGCGACGACGTATGGATCGATAATATACGCATTGCAGAGTCGAAAAGCGGTGCGACATTGTGGGAAGCCCAAGTGCTTCGGAATGCGGACAGTTGTCACGCATCCTTGGGGGAGGAACGCGAATCGGGCGCCACGCCGTACACCTTCCTGGGGGTGCAGTTTGGTCACACTCACCGTGCGGTATCCCTGAGTGACAATTTTGTCCGGTCTGTATGCGCCATGCCGGCGCTGAATTCTTTAACCATCGCGGAAATTGAGGTTGTGGCGTCACGCTTTTTGTCCGCGGCTGCCATTTTGGGCACGCGTTTATGTGACTACTACTTTTTCGTCAAGGCAGTGCGACGGCGATTATCCTCAATTAACCGCGGATTGTGCTGGAGACATCCCCGGCGAACGTTCCGTCGGCAGCGGCTGGTTTTGGCGAGGCCTTACGACGCATGATCAAGAATACAATAGCAAGCGAATCATCAAGCCCACGGAAAAGGCATTGGCCGCCATCATCACGGACGCATCGCTCCATGGATGGGGAGCCGCTTTTATTCCAGACTCCGGCGACGTTAAAATTGCCGGAGAAAAATGGGAGAAGAAACCTTTCCTTATCATGCAGGCCGAGGCACGAGCGGTGCTCTTAGCCTTATTGGCCTTTTCCGCCATCTTGCCATCCACCATGGACGTTTGGGTGGACAACACTTCGCTGCAAGGAGCGGCGAATAAAGGCAGCTCAAAGTCGCACACGTTGACGTGGGAGCTGCAACGGATATATGAGGTTTTGGACTCTCGCGGAATACAGGCAACTTTTGCCTACGTACGGCCAGCGTAAAACCCCGCAGACGGCATATCACGCGGTCGTGTGTTTTTGCACTTCAGGACTTGCGAAGGGGAGCGGCGGGGTCTTGTGGTTGGAGGATCCCAAGGTCTGCCACTTCGTAAGTAATAAATAAATAAATATCCAATCTGAGTAGAGTGAGCAGGGCCACGATTGAGGCTAACGTATGGTATAATATATATATACGCTTCTTAGGTATTGAACTTTGGGAATGTGGTGAATCCACTCTTATTCCATTTATTCCTTTCTTATTCCTATCTGGTTTGGTTTCTATTATTGATAAACTCATGATCCGGCCAGCTGCCCGGAAGATTATTCTAATTTATTTATCGATCTATCTCTCTATGTGTGCTTATATATTTCCTCTGAAAGGATTCTTTTCTGTAGAAACGCCCTTGCGAGCGCTTGCCAAATTTCTTTTGCATTGATTACTTCTTTACATTTTTTTATTGTTGTTTTTCATGTCTAACTCTGCCGCTGGGTTTTATTACGGGAAAAGAAAAAGGCTCAAACGGATGGAGACCCCTATGGTGGTGCTGCTTTTTGTTGTTTGCGCCCAATAGGCCAATAAAGAAAGAAAATTCGGCTATTACGACAAGGTGCTGATTGAGGTACTGCCTCGTGCGGTTGCTTTTTTGCGGTGGTGATGGGTGAGGTGATTGGGGAAATACTGGGCTCAAAATGTGACCTGAAATCCTGAACTGCGTTTTCAGAATGTCTGGATGGTTGTCGCCCTGAGATATAACAATGCCCTGCATTGAAGAATAGTTATTTTATATTTTTGTGCCTGCGACGTCTTTATGCTGAACTGAAGGTTCTGGTGTATTACCGCTGTTTTTGTTCTCTCCACTTCCTGCACACAGTCACGCTAGGAAGGAAAGAAAACAAACGCTAAACGCCACTGTGAAATTCGAGGGCTCTGAAAGGACCAACAGCACACACACACACATTGCCCACACATATTTATATGCTCTCACGTGTTGCTGCGGTGAAGGCACCCCGCACACACAACCGTCGCGGCGTGACCGGATCCAGCGGAAGGAGGAGGGAAGGAAGAGAGAGTGAGCCGCAGAGACCAAACATGTCCCGCCTTGTGTTTGCTTTCGCGGTGCTGCTCCTCCTTTTTGTGTTATGCGGCACCTGTGGTGCTGCGGCCGCTGTGGCGAGTAATGTAAGGGGTACAGTTGATGCATTGAGGGGGATTGGATGGGAAAAGCTTGACAACTGGGAGGATGTTCCTGACGCTGGTGGTAAATATGGCTCGCTTCGTGGTCCCAGTCTTGTTGAAGTGCAGGGTCATTTATTTGCTATTGCTGAGGCCCATTGCAAGGATGGAGACAAGTGCAGCGACGCCAGCCTTACAGGGATTGCGTCAAATTACCTTGATTTAAGTGGTGATGTTGGCCTAACGGAGATCTCGACGGCAGATGCAAGTATCCTTGGCACAGATCTTGTAAAGGAAGGGTCTGAGGGCATCAACACGAGAAAAGGCATAATGCGACCAACGACAGTTGTAATTGGGGACAGTGTCTACATGCTGGTGGGGAAATACAGTCGTACAAAGTCGCAGGTTGCGGGTACGAATGAGCCAGGTCTTTTACTTTTGAAGGGAACTGTCGCTGATGAGGGTGGAAGGAAGAAGATCAGATGGAATGAGACCCGTGTGGTGAAGCCTCAAGGCATAGGATATTCTCATTCCTTGACCGAGTTAATTGGCGGTGGAGGATCGGGTGCTGTGATGGGTGATGGCGCGATTGTGTTTCCCATGCAGGCCAAAGACAAGGATGGAACGAGCGTTTTGCTGTCTATGCGTTTCTCCAATTCAGGGAACAAATGGGAGCTTTCATACGAGACGCCTGGTAAGGGCTGCAGGGATCCAACCCTGGTGAAGTGGGAAAAATGCGAAGACGACGAAAGACTCTTCATGATGGCTCATTGTGCTGGAGGCTACTATGACGTTTACATGTCCACTTGGAATGGGTACAATTGGAATCCAGTTGGTGAGCCAATTACCCGCGTGTGGGGCAACTCACATGATCGAAAGGGGTACGGCGTCCAGAGTGGATCCACGACAGCAATCATTGAGGGAAGGGAGGTGATGCTCATCACCGCGCCGGTGTATGCGAAGGAGGACAATGGAGAGGGTCGGCTTCATCTTTGGGTGACGGACAAGGCACGCGTGTATGATGTTGGGCCGGTATCCCGTGAAAATGATGACGCCGCCGCCAGCTCACTGTTGATGAAAGATAATAATAATGAGTTGATTTCACTGTACGAAAACAAGAAAGACGGAGCATACAATCTTGTTGCAGTGCGCCTGACCGAGAAACTGGAGCGGATAAAGGAAGTGGTGAAGACATGGAAGGATTTGGACAGCGCCTTTGAATCATGCAGTTCCGTTTCCGGCGCCGCTGTCGACTTGCCAAGGAAGGGTATGTGCTATGGTCCTGTTCCCACCAAAGGGCTTGTTGGCTTCTTGTCTGGTAACTCAACTGTGACCGAGTGGCGGGACGAGTACCTCGGCGTGAATGCAACAGTGACGAATGGGGAGCCAAGGGTTCGCAATGGATTGACGTTCAAAGGGTCTGGAGCAGGGGCGGTGTGGCCTGTTGGCGACATGGGGCAGACTGTGCCGTACTACTTTGCTAACAACAAGTTCACTCTTGTGGCGACGGTGTCCATCCACGAGGTGCCGAAGGAAGGCAGCATCCCCTTGATGGGTGTGAGGATGAATGACACCAAAGGCACGGTGCTTTTTGGTCTGTCATATACTCATGACAGGAAGTGGTTGGCCATATCTGAGAATTCTGGTGATGCGGAGGATTTTGATGAGTGGGAGCCAAACAGGACGTATCAGGTGGTACTGCGAATGGATTGTGAAGAGTGGAGTGTCTTTGTGGATGGAAGGGAAATCCACAGCACGGAATATGATGACCATCTGTTTGACTTCCACAGGATCTCACACTTCTACATCGGTGGGGACAGTAAGGATCAAAGTGCAACGGGCGGCCACGTGACGGTGACCAACGTCATGCTGTACAACGAGGAACTGTTGGGAGATGATCTGCGCAAACTCAATGCCGGCAAAGTCACCATTCCATCACTGGGTGTTGAGAAACAACCCACAGGACAGGTGACCAGCACAGACGTCTCAGTTGCTTCCGAGTCAAAGAGTGCGGAAAGCGCCACCAGCCATAAGGAATTGACTGAGAATGATCGTGTTGAACAAGAGGAAAACAGCGTCGATGATCTGGTGCTTGCAGTACCTTTTTCAACGTTTGTCGCGGGATCATATGTTTCTGGACTCGCCACTGCGGCGGAGAGCGCAGAGAATTCTCGTCCAGAGAACAATGTTCAGCTTTCCGAAGGCGAAACGGTCCAGCAAGCCACGCTGCATGAAGACAATAAATCGATGCAGCGGGAATTGGAGGTGGAGCCACGAGAAATACCGTCAACAAAATCAGCGGAGGTTGCTGATGTTGAAGGATCCTCTGAAAGTTATGATACACCACAGCCAGAGGAGGAGGGAGGAGCAAATGACGGGAGTGGCGGATTAACGTCTCCAGTGGCTGCGTCATTGAGTATGGAAACGGCCGCTGCATCAGTGAACGGTGAGCACCAAGTGCAACAAAGCATTGAGCCTTCCGCTGAAAACAACGATGTGCGGTCCACTGGAACCGGAAATACCGGCGCGGAGGAAAGCCTCAGCCTCGAGGCAGGGGGCAGCAATTCCGAGAGGTCAATGGGCTCAGACAGCAGCCTCACTCCTTCAAGGAGTGACGCCGAACCTACATCCGCGGAGAACACCGACAACATCTCTTGGACTGACGCAACCGAATTTTCTTCTGAAGACGGCAAGGAGGCGCCACAGACGGTCGACACCGCACCGGGCAATATAAACACAGCGCCTGGGAAAACCGAGATCCCATCGGAGTCCAACGCAACAACACCCTCGGACAATGAAATTTTGCTTGAGAAGGGGCAGCTCGGCGAGTTGGCGGCCATGTATCTAATTGGTGACAGCACCGTGCATGGGTGTGTGTCTCGGGTGCTGTTGCTGCTGCTTCTGGGGCTGTGGGGCACTGCGGCTCTCTGCTGAGGTGTGAGGGAGGGTGGAATTGCGGCTTTTCGTGGAACAACAACTGAGCAGCATCCCAGCATTGAACACTGAATTTTGTTGATTCCATTTTCTTTTTTTTTTTAATTTCTTTATTTTTGTTTTCTTTTTTGTAAATCACTTCCCTTCTTTTTCTTTTTTTCTTTAGGGCAATCACTATGGACGTTTTTTTTTTCTTTTCTACTCTTCCCTCTTTAATTGTTTCCTGCTGCACTCTTCGTGTGAGGGGTGCCGTGTGTTTCCCGCCCAACTGCTCCACTCGCACACCCACCGACACGCTCATGACGACGGCCCTGTGCGCCTCGCCTGCTGCACGCATGAGGAGGGGCCGCGACGAACGGCGCGCTGAGGGAGCCGTGACGTGTGGGCGTGCGACGAGGGCCTGTGGGGCGGAGCACACATTTCTTTCCCTCTTGTTTTGTTTTGTTTGCGGTCAGGGCGGGCAGACACCCGCAGCGCCACACCCTGCCGCTTTTAGGGATTTTTTTTTGCTTTTTGTGTGCATTTCTCGTGCTGGCAGTCCCGTCAGCATTTTTCTCCCCCTGATGATTTTTTTTCTTTTGCTGCGCTCACTCTCCCGATGGAGTGACGCGACTCCCGTCGTGTCTGCGTGCTTCTCTCAGTCCCCACAAACACGAGTGACTGTGCTCTGCGGGCCGCACTCACGCGCCGGTGAGAGGGCTGAGGGGAGCAGCAACACGCAGACGACCCCGTGAAATATAAACGATGTGCGGACACACGGAGGGTCGGACGGCTGAACGACATTTAAATATCTTTTAACTTTATTTTTGGGCAAAATATATGCAGACAATTTCTGGAGCAACATGGTGGTTGGGTGCTTTTTTTTCTTTTTTTTCATTTTTTTTTATTTTTTTTCTAAAGTGTGAGGTGTGGAATGGTGAAGATGATCTTTTTAAAATTTTAATAATTTTTATGAATTGCCGCTGCTTTGGTCTGCAGAGCAATATCATGAGCTTGAGCAGTCCTGTTATTTTTGCCATGCACTTCTGCTGTACAATTTTTTTTTGTCTCTTTAAATGCTCCGCTCTTCTTTTTTACTTCTTTGCCTCGTGTGTCTGCCTGCAGGCACACACACACACAGACACACAAAATGCAGATTTCAGTGGATTTGGATGCTACTTTTGTAGTGCGTGCTGGTGGCTGGCGCCTCCTTCTGTGGGCATGAAGCGAGGGGAGGAGAGAGGGAGTGCGCACCGCGAGTCACTTTTTCTGTTGGCGTGATGCACCGCCTGTGACTTCTTTGAGTTGGGCATCAAATTCCATTGTGGGTGGAATGGCTGGGAATGTTGTTGCCGCGTCATGGATGGATGAGGATCCGCTTCCGCGTGTGGGTGGATGGGAGATTGCTTGCTCCGTGTGCGTTGTGTGTTGGCTGTGGGCTGTGGCTATATCCCGTTAGTGTGTGATTGATTGCTGGCGGTGTGTGCGTTTGTTGTGTGGAGGGCCGAATCCTCTCACCCGGACTGGCAGCACTGCGATGGTGTGTTTGTGATGGCTGGAGTGGAGTTGCCGGCCAGGGCGAGGGCCGTGGCGGTGCTTTTCCCGTCTGCCGTTTGTTTATTCCGTGTGTTGTGCTGCTTCTTGCTTTTTTCCTCTGTCATCCTCTCCTCCTGTGTTCCTGCGTGGAGTGGCTGAATGCTCACGGGCCATGTTGATTGTGAGTGCTTCTTGACGGCATCCATTCATCTCTCTCTCTCCGCCTCTCTGTCTGTCATTCCCCGTTGGGTGTGTGCTGACTTGGAAATAATAACGCACCCGCCGTGACTTGCCGTGTTGCTGCTCTTTTCTGTGGGCGATGGTTCTCCGTTCCGTCCCTCCCGGATTCTCTTGTACCCCACTCTCTGCGTGGTTGCTCTGCTCTGCTCCTCACTGACCTTTCTGGTGTATTGCCGCTGTTGCTGCCTTCCCCACTTCTTGAACACAGACACGCTAGGAGAGAAGGAAAACAAACGCTAAACGCTACTGTGAAATTGTAAGGCTCTGAAAGGACCAACAACACACCGCCCACACACACATATTTATATGCTCTCACGTGCTGCTGCTGTGAAGGTACCCCGCACACACAACCGTCGCGGCGTGACCGGATCCAGCGGAAGGAGGGAAGGAAGAGAGAGTGAGCCGCAGGGGCCCAACATGTCCCGGCGTGTTTGCTTCCGCGGTGCTGCTCCTTCTTGTCTTGTTGATGTGTTGCAGTGGTGGAGCTGCGACCGCTCAGGTGGGAAGTAATGCTGATGCTTCAACTCCTGGGTCGGCATTGACGGGTGCCATTGCTGGAGAGGGGAGTGCTTCAGGGGGTGTTGAGGGGCTGCAACGGGTCGATCTGTTTGTGCCGCAGACGACGCAGGTGCTGCCGAAGACGGGGACTACAGACTCAGGTCGGAGGGATCCATTTGTTTCACCCTCTCTCGTCAGTGCTGGTGGAGTAATTGCTGCTTTTGCCGAGGGTCACATGAATGCCAAAACCCCCCCCTACCGAATCAACTAAGCCGTCTTCTGATGTTGTTGCGGGGTACATCGACTCTGCGTGGAATTGGTCCACTGTTTTTGGTGAGGTCAAAAAGGAAGAATGGAGGGCACACACTGTGCTTGGTAAAGCGGAGGGAAAGGAGAGTTTGGGTGTTGTGCACCACCCCACAACAACCATGGAGGGCAATAAGGTGTTTCTTCTTGCGGGAAGCACTGCCTTGTCCCCTGTAAATGGGAGTTGGGAAGAGGGCGGCTTGGAACTAAAACTGGTTGTGGGTGAGGTCACGAATCCCACGGGCGGCGAGAAGAGTGGATGGATCAATTGGGGCGACCCCAAACCACTCCCGAATCTGATCTCTTCGGCTTCTCACAAAGGAAAATGGACGGAGTTCATTGCTTCTGGTGGCTCAGGTGTTCTGATGGAGGATGGCACCATTGTGTTTTCTCTGATGGCGATGAATGAAAAAAATGAAGTTGACGTTTACTCCATGATTATTTACTCGACGGACAACGGCAATACCTAGGTGTTCCCAGAGGGCATTTCTCCTGCGAACTGCTTTAACCCCTACATCACCGAGTGGGAGGGGTCAATTCTCATGATTGTTGATTGCGAGAATGGCCAGAGTTTGTTTGATTCGCGTGACATGGGGGCAACGTGGAAGAAGGCTATTGGGACACTCTCAGGCGTGTGGACCAATTCACAATTGGGAGTCTTTCGGGAAGACAATTTGCCTGTGGAAGCCCCTATCACCGCGACCATTGGGGGAAGGAAGGTCATGCTGTACACTTGGAAAAGGTACGCCTTGGGGGAGAAAAAGGAAAATATGTTCCATCTTTGGGTCACGGACAACAACCGCACGTTTTCTGTTGGACCCGTTGCCATGGATAATAACTTGGAACTTTTCCACGCCCTGCTGCACTCGGATGGTGCGTTGCACATTTTACAGGATGGTATTATTAAAGCAAGCAACACCATTTCACTTGTCCCACTAACGGAGGGGCTACAGATGTTCAATTACGTCTTGAAGAGTTGGGCACAGCTGGATTCCTCCTCTGAGTTGTTCACACCCACGGCGGGTCTGGTTGGTTTCATTTTCAACGCATCGTCCGATGGTGACACGTGGATCGACGATTACCTTTGCGTGAATGCAATTGTGACGAAGAATGCAATAAAGGCCAAAGATGGGTTCAAATTCACGGGGCCTGGGTCTGGGGCAGTATGGCCCGTGAGCAGCCGGGAGCATAATGGGCCGCACACCTTTGTAAGCTGTGATTTCACTATTGTGGCGACGGTGATGATCCAAATTCTTTCGAAGTTGGGCACTCCTCTACCGGGTGCGGGTCTGGATGCACCCGTCAGCACGAGCTTCATTGGGCTGTCGCACGACGCGGACGGTAGGTGGGAGACAGTGTTTTACGGAATAAAAACAGCATCGGGCAGCACTTGGGAGCCGGGGAAAAAATACCAAGTGGTGCTCATGCTGCCGGACGGCCACAGGGGATGTGTGTACGTGAATGGCGTGATTGTGGGGAGCCCAGAGACGATACGAACACCTGAGACGCGGGGGCCGAAGTCTCATTCTTCTACATTGGGGGCGACGAGGGAGACATCAACAGCAGCGATGTGACAGTGACGAAAGTCTTTCTGTACAACCGCCCACTGAGTGTCGGTGAACTAAAAATGGTCAAGAAGAGCGAAGGCTCCGTGCGTGGGGGCGTGTTGCGGGTGCTGCTGCTGCTGGGACTGTGCGGCCCTCTACGGGGCGTAACGCGGCGGGACCCCTGCCTCTAGTGGGTGCAATATGTACCTCTCCACGCAACCTCCTAAATAATTGACGTTTTGCTTGGGTGTAACTTTTATTTTATATATTTTATTCTTGGCTTGAATATCCCTTTTCCGCCTGTGCAATTATTTATTTAAAGGCGTGCTCTCCCTCCCGGGAATGCACCGCGGGGTATTTGTTTTTGCTTTATTCTATGTGATTGTTTTTTTTATATAGTGGAATATTTTGAGATTGGCGGGATGTCTTTAGCGTTTCCGTCGGTCGACGACACGTGCAGTCGGTATTGAGCTCCACGACGATGGTGCGGTGAAGAAGGGATTTAAGATGTGCAGCAACGCACCGAACGACCGAATGAAATGTGGGTGTTGTGTGGACACCAGGAGGTTGAACGTCTGACGCAAATATATCTTTACTTTTGCGGTAAGAATATACACGTGCTTTTTGTTTTTCCGCTTCACCGTGTTATTTTTCCCTTTTTTTTTGTGAGCGTGAAAAACTTCTTCAAGGGGACTGTTTTTGCGTTTTATTTTTTCTTTTTTTTTAAGTTTTTATTTCTTGTTTCTGCAAGCGTATTGTGGGTTGCCACATGTTGGGCTGCCGTGCCATCTTGAGCTTTGGCTGCCTTCTTTCTTTTCTCTTTGTCTGTCCTGTAACTCCACTGCGTGTTTTTTTTGTTTCTTCACGTGCGCGGCTCTTTTTTTTATTTGCGTGTCTGCAGACACACAGCCGCACGGCGTACATGTTGCAGTGCAGCTTGATGCTTCTCGTGCACTCGGTGCTGGCAGCTGCTGCATTCCGCGGAAATGAAAAAGAAAGATGCACTGAGAGTGCGTCGCGGCTCTCATCCCCTGTGGAAATGCTGCACGGCGTGTGGCGGTATTGCTCTGAAATGCCGCACCACCACGCACGAGGAAATGACACGGAGTGGAAGACTTCTTCTTTGTTTTGTGTCTGCTGCTGTGGGTGTGGGTGCGGCCGCGTCGGACTAGTCGGCACGATGGCCGCGGAGGGCATTGCCCACCCAACGCAGCACCGCTTCTGCCGGGCATCTTCTATCACACTGCAGCATCGTAATCGACGCCAGCAGCACGCGGCGAGGCAGCGGATGCCACCACCGCCACGAGTGCGACTGGAAGGGACACGACTGATGTTGCGTTTCGAGGGGGCGCACTGTGTGGCACAGTGGCGTGCCCAAAACCTCATCGCGGGGTCCGCGCACGACACCGGGCACTGGATGTGGGGTGTTTGCGTCAAATAGGACACCGCGGTGGAGTCTCTCCTCCCTGCAGGTGGAAGGACACCTGATTTTCTTCTTTTTCCCACCCAGGCGGATGGCTGCGCGATGACACCACAACGAGGCATTCGTTTTCACAATGGAGGAGCAATATCTGCAGGATTACGCATTGGGAATGTGAATGACAAATGCAGTATTGAAGGCAGTCCCATATTTTTTTTTTGCTGTGCGAATTGCGGGGATTTTCCATAATGCATGCAAATTGCACTTTTTTTTGTTGTGTGGGGGATTACCGTGATGCATCGCTGTCGTGGAGTTTACGATTTGGGGTTCTTGCGTGTGGCTGCTTGTGCACCGAATACTCCTCCCACTTTTGTGTTTTTCTGTCAGGTTTTATTTGCCCACTTCCTCTTGCAGAGTGTGTGCGGTGACGGCGGTGCCACAGGGGTGCGAGACCGTAGCGAGCGGGATGCGTGGGCGAACCCTCCGTGCGCACCACGTTGTTGTTATTGTTTGCTCTCTCCAACACTGTTCTGGGTGGATGGCACCCACTTGCCGTCGTTGCGGTGGTACCTGTGCATGTGGTTTTTATCGAATACTATGTGGATGAGTCTCTTGTTGTGGCTTTGATTCATGACTGTGCCTATTGCCTTTCTTTTTCTCATTCCCCTTTTTTGTTTGGTGGCCATTGTTTAGATCTAACTTAATCCAACCAAGAAAACAAGGAGAAACAATGCCTGGAAATCAAGCGTCTGCCGTACCGCAGGGGGATGTTCAGAGGAGAGCGAGGCCGGAGTCTGAGGATGTCACGGATCAACCCGCTGCGACACAAATAAGAGTGGAAGAGGTGCGGCGACCGCAGTGGACCATGAGCAGCAGCGTAAAGGATATTCTGCTGGAGGGAAGCACTCTCAGCACCAACATGAGGCTGAACGATTTCCTTCGGAATTATGTTGGCGGCAGGGTGGCCGTTGGTGAAGACTCCAATGTGACGATGCAGGTGTTTGTTCAGGAGCCGGATGCTTACGTACAAGACCAGCGGCTTCTTGGAAGAATTTTTAATTTACCAGAGTACCAAGAGCTGGAAGAAAAGAAAATACTATTGGAGGCTATTTATAAACTTCGCCACGGGGGTGTGGACTTTCTTGAGCAATGGAGGGACTATGAAGGAAAGGATACGGTCACTCCACTTGCAAGGAGAAAACTAAACGCAGTTCTCACTCAGGTACTGAGAGAAGAAAGGCGGGAGGAAGTAGAAAGGGCAAGGCGGGAAAAACAAGTAGAACTTACCCTAATTACTACGATCAGGGATGTGCTATTTAAAGGAAGAGTTCGCTTCATGGACATAAAGCTGAATGATTTTCTTACGCTGGAAATGGAAGGCAGAGGCGTTTTGCACGCCAATCGGAATGTCTTACTGAGAGATTTTTTCAGTGATCCCACGAGGTATATACCTGATGCGGGAGTATTGGGCGAAATACAGGCAACCGATGCTTATGCGAGGATGGAGGGGGATGTAAGGGAGGAAATGGATATGGGGGAAGATGTACGCAAGCTTAAACAGGCTGGTGTGTACAATTTACAAAAATGGTCCGAAGCTACTGCGCAGGTAAAAGAAAGTGTTCATGAGATCACTAAAAGTTTTTTGGATGCAGCCCTTCAGGAGGCGAATAAACCAACAATGACGAGTGCACCGATGAAACTGGAGGGATGCTACGAGTCTGTGTACAATTCGAGGTGGCATCATGTCGTGGAAGTTCCTGGCGGCGAGGGAATGGGAATGGAGGTGAGGGAGGGGGAACCAGAACAGTCATTGACGTACAGGGAATTTGATGAATCCCTCGAAAGGGATGACGCTGTGCAGCAATCCGGTGCACCACGTCCCAGACTGATGGTGCTCACCTCGGAAAAGGGATGGCCGTACTCGTGGGCGGGGAATAAACTTATTCATGACTGCTATGTGAACTTTGAGGTGGATCGAGTGTGGCAGATCGTCAAGAGCGATCTAACCGAATTGCTCAGCAGTCACCCTGGGGCCTACTTTGAGCCCAAGCGGCGTGTGCTGATTGGGACGCCCGGGATCGGGAAGTCGATGGGTGCCGGTTCTTACCTCCTCTACCAGCTGCTGCACTGCGATGCGGAGAAACTCCCTGTGGTTGTATACGTTATTGGGAGACAAGCATTCCTGTTTGACAAGACCACCCATACAATGATAAGATACATGGAGCTCTCCGCTATGGAGCATTTTTTGGCTTTTGTATCTTCCCGTGGGGTGAAGGGGTATATTATTTACGATGTGGCAAAGGGGGGTCGTAATCCGTCGGTTTTTTTTGTTCCTTCCGAATGGGGCATGCTTGTGGTGACATCACCGAACGTGGATAACTTTGAGGAATGGAGGAAGCATAAGGGAGCGGCGCCAATCATAATTAATTGTCCTGAGGAGATGGATGTGAAGGCAATGTGCTTTTGGATGAAGCAAATTCAGCCCACGGGGGAACAAGCTGAGGAACAATTGGAGGAACAAGCGAGGTACTGGGAAACGGTGGAGGAGCGCATGGATGAAGTGGGTCCGATCCCACGTTGTATCTTCGATGTGTTAGAATATGGAATTCACTTGAACGCGATTGACGCAACCGTAAAAGATATTAACGCTTCTAATGCTACGGATTACATGGGTGTGGGAAGCGGTAAAATTTGGATTGCCAAAGGTGTTTCTCACAAAATCGTGAAAGTTGTCCGAGTGCGAGAAGGACCAGGAATCGAAGTAGGCTACAACGCACCGGTCTCCCATTCGGCCAGGGTTAAGATAACTCATCATCTAACAAATATGACGCCGCCGGTCGATTTTTTCAATCTTTTGCTGCGCGGCTACGGTTATTTTCTGTGGGTTGTTTTTGAGTTTGCAGGCACGGCCGCGTTTATGAATCCGCATGCCGTGGATATAATACAAAGAAACCTCACTGAACTAAATCTAGAAGGACGACTAACGCCGCGGTCTTCGGTATTGAGCGACAACCCTCGAGGTCACCCCACCCGCAGTGAAGCATTAAAAAAATTGAGTGACAACCCCGCCAGGATGAATTTGGATTACGGGGTATTGTACCAACCGATTGTCAGAAACTTTCCGCTGGTGGATGCCCTTTTCTTCATGGAGTCACCGCGGAAGACACTGGTTGGGCTGCAGATGACGACGGCAAATGCACACCACACCCAAACCAGCACTGTGAGGCTGTTTAAGGAGCGTATGGCGAGTTATTTTAACGGTTGGGAGGAATTTTCCCGAGACTTGTCGTGGGAGATTATTTATGCACAGCACACAGACAGCACGCCCATGAGTGGCTTGCAGAAATGTAATGATTCGGCGAATTTAACAGGAGCTGAAAATCGTGAAATAGCGGCGTTCTGGGAGGAAAAGGTACACCAGTATCAAGTGACAGTAGCAGCCGAAATGTTATTGCAAAACAGGCCACCTGAAGTCAGTGATAACTAAAGAAATGGGGAAAACGAATTGGGAAAGGGGCAAATTTGATTTCTGGTAAAGAAATATTGTGAGATATATTTTTGGATACTTGTCTGTGTATATAAGTTGCGGGCGCACCAGCACAAGACGGCAGCACCACACACAAGTGTTAATAATGCTCAACGCGAGTGATGATAGCAGTGACAGAAGAAATTAAATGGGGAAAGGGAAATTTATATTTTTAGTGAAAAAAATATTTTGAGTTGTTTACTACATGTGAATGTTTGTTTTTTTATACGACATCAGTACATCATCCCCTTTGGGAGTAATACGCACAGATGCCAAAAAATTACAACGCGATATTCCTTCACAATGACAGAAAAACAAATCAGGGATGCCAGGGGCATTTTAATTAATGGTAAGAAAATATTGAAGAAGTTTTATTTATGCGAATTCCTCTGTCTGTAGACAAGACGTGATAACAGAATTGCTCTGTTATTAAGGAATTACTGTCTTTAACTGTATCGTATTGTCAATACATTTTCCTTTTTATTCTATTTTTTTCTAGGACCCATCACTAAGTGAAGCATCTTTAAGGGATGGACGACGGGTAAGTTCTATTGAGGAAACAATGCGCAATCCGTGTGACCGCATGGAGTGAGGCATCGCTTCATGGATGGATGAGGAATCGATTCCGCGCGTGGCTCTTTGGGTAATTGCTCGCTCCGTGTGCGTTGTGTGCCGGAAGCGGGCTGTGGCCGTATCCCGTTGGCCGCGAGACTGAACTGGAGGCGGTGGCGGTGTGTGTGTTGTGTGGAGGCCGTCTCGCAGTTTACGCACGCAGTGAGCCACAACCGCTGTGAAACGCCACGTCTTCTCAGTATGGAATTATTGCCGTTTTGCATTGTGTTTGGGCATATCTTTCAGTGTGTGCATAACTGCTGGGCGTGTTTTACCGGAGCGTTGGGCGCGACCATCTGCCATGGCCACAATTTGTGCGGTTGGGCGTGTGTGTGCGGGTTAGGGTTAGGGTTAGGGTTAGGGTTAGGGTTAGGGTTAGGGTTAGGGTTAGGGTTAGGGTTAGGGTTAGGGTTAGGGTTAGGGTTAGGGTTAGGGTTAGGGTTAGGGTTAGGGTTAGGGTTAGGGTTAGGGTTAGGGTTAGGGTTAGGGTTAGGGTTAGGGTTAGGGTTAGGGTTAGGGTTAGGGTTAGGGTTAGGGTTAGGGTTAGGGTTAGGGTTAGGGTTTAGGGTTAGGGTTAGGGTTAGGGTTAGGGTTAGGGTTAGGGTTAGGGTTAGGGTTAGGGTTAGGGTTAGGGTTAGGGTTAGGGTTAGGGTTAGGGTTAGGGTTAGGGTTAGGGTTAGGGTTAGGGTTACGGTTAGGGTTAGGGTT